>NW_027274040.1:973222-1175334 GCF_030028105.1 Mobula birostris
ACTTTCTCAGCATTTAACATCACAAAGAAGCCATTTTAAATTTAACATACGAAAAAGAAAGACCCCATACACTTGCATTCATAGCGAGAGGATTTGAGTACAGGAGCAGAGAGGTACTACTGCAGTTGTACAAGGCCTTGGTGAGACCACCTTGGAGTATTGTGTGCAGTTTTGGTCCCCTAATCTGGGGAAAGACATTCTTGCCATAGAGGGAGTACAAAGAAGGTTCACCAGATTGATTCCTGGGATGGCAGGACTTTCATATGATGAAAGACCGGATCAACTAGGCTTGTACTCGATGGAATTTAGAAGATTGAGGGGGGATCTTATTGAAACATATAAAATGCTAAAGGGATTGGACAGGCTAGATGCAGGAAGATTGTTCCCGATGTTGGGGAAGTCCAGAACGAGGGGTCACAGTTTGAGGATAGAGGGGAAGCCTTTAGGACCGAGATTAGGAAAAACTTCTTCACACAGAGAGTGGTGAATCTGTGAATTCTCTGCCACAGGAAACAACTGAGGCCAGTTCATTGGCTATATTTAAGAGGGAGTTAGATATGGCCCTTGTGGCTACGGGGATCAGGGGTATGGAGGGAAGGCTGGGGCGGGTTCTGAGTTGGATGATCACCCATGATAGTACTGAATGGCACTGCAGGCTGGAAGGGCCGAATGGCCTACTCCTGCACCTATTTTCTATGTTTCTCTGTATAACGTAAAGGATTTTACTCATGTATGTGAAGGATGTAAGAAATAAAGTCAATTCTTTATAATTTTTGAAAGTTTTTCATATGTTGAGTCCTGACAAACACACCACAGCAAGCTCCTAGTACAGGAAAACGTAATATTTAATCCCTGAGCCTTTATTTTCCCTCTCCAGCCCAGTCTCCAGTTTTCTCCCCATAACCTCTGAAGCTCCAAACCAACAAGGCGGCACCAACCCCGCTTTGGCCTCGTCCGCCATCTTGTGACGACGCTTTCCACAGACTCGGCGCCTCTGGCCGAGGAGGGCCCTCCTCAGGCAGCGCTGCAGTACATCAGCGAGCCCTTCGGCCCATCTAGTCCATGGTGGAAATGTTTTCCTTCATCTCTGCTCCCAAGGGTCGACCGTCTATTCTGAGGCTAAATTTAAGAACTCGACTTGGATGATGAGCGGACCGACCCACAACACTACCGGCGACGGACGGACCGGATTGCCCGCCATTGATTTGGTCGTTACCTCTTCCGCCTCATCATCTCGGCCCGGGCTTTACGGGCTTGGCAGAGAATCACGGTGTCGGTTCGGGAAGCGTCTTGCAGGGTCTCGCAGCCATCTTCCCCGTGGCTGGCGGTCGCAGCCCCCGAGCTCCCGTCTGGAAGAGCCTCCTCTGAGGAGCCTCGGGACAGCTCGTTCAGGGAGCGTTTCATTCGGCCGGAAGATCAGAGCGAGAGAGAGAAATCTCCCCGTCAGACCCGAGTTTTCCGATCGATCTCTCTCCCTCTGGAGAAAAGACTGAGAGCCCTGACAGGATCCTGACCAGCCACCCCCGGTCACGCCGACACAACTGGGAACTGATGTCCAGCAGTTTGACAGTTGAGCCCACGGGAATGGTGACTGGATGGCGGTCGGTCTAGAAGTGTCGGTGGTTCCTTGCAGCTTACGTTTGAAGTGCAGCCACTATTGTGATGTGGGAACATCGACATCCATCACCCAGGAGATAGAACATAGAATAGTACAGCACAGTACAGGCCCTTCGGCCCACAATGTTGTGCCGACCCTCAAACCCTGCCTCCCATATAAGCCCCCAACTTAAATTCCTCCATATACCTGTTTTGTCATCTCTTAAACTACACTAGTGTATCTGCCTCCACCACTGACTCAGGCAGTGCATTCCATGCCCCAACCACTCTCTGAGTAAAGAACCTTCCTCTAATATGCCCCTTGAACTTCCCACCCCTTACCTTAAAGCCATGTCCTCTTGTATTGAGCAGTGGTGCCCTGGGGAAGAGGCGCTGGCTATCCACTCTATCTATTCCTCTTATTATCTGGTACACCTCTATCATGTCTCCTCTTATCCTCCTTCTCTCCAAAGAGTAAAGCCCTAGCTCCCTTAATCTCTGATCATAATGCATACTCTCTAAACCAGGCAGCATCCTGGTGAATCTGCTCTGACATGGCCTCTTCTCATCGCTACCGTCCAGAACCCTGAAGGCACACACTCAGCGATTCAGGAACAGCTTCTTTCCCTCTGCCATCAGATTTCTGAACGGACCATCAACCCATGAACACTACCTCACCGTTTTTGCTCTCTTTCTGCACTACATATTTAATTTATTTAAAATAAATACTATAAACAATTTAATTTACAAGTCAACTTATATGAAGAGTACTGTGCAAATGTCTTAGGCATATACCCCAACTCCCCCCGCAATCCCCTGACTCACACAAAAACTAACAGATCGTCCACACGGAAACATCAGATTGAACATCAAATCCCAAACCCCTCCTGAATCCCCTCCCTCTCCCAAAAACTAACTGATTGTCCACACAGAAACGTCAGATTGAACATCAATCCACAACGCCCCCCCTTCCCCTATCTCCCCCACACAAAAACAGTAGAAGTGATTTGGACATTTCATTTATTCTCTTTGGTTAATGTGTTGGGCAGTTGTTGGGATATAATTTTACTGCTAACAGATTTTTCTGCCCCACCCTGGTGGATTTTCCGTTCATGGGAGTTGTATGATTTTTCCATCTGTGTTCCAGCAAGTTGGGCACACCATGAAATGTACACCCTTTTGTTGTATCACAGACTGAACATTGATCCTATCGCTGCTCAACTGTACCCCTGTTTTCTCTCCTCTTCCAGAGCAGACTCGATGGGCTGAATGGCTTAATTCTGCTGTTTACAGTCTGTGCAAACATCTCAGGCGCCTGTATATAGTTGGGGTGCCCAAGACTTCTGCACGCAGTACTGTGTTTGTCAACGTGCACTGACAGAGTGCTTTTAAATCCGGCGGGAGCAAAGGGATGTTGGGAATTTTGCGTGTGGAATACCGCTGTAGGGGTGTGGGGACAGGTGGCAGAGAAGGTGTGTCTGGCGGGGGTACTGACACACCCGGCCCTGAGACACCAGGCAAGGTCATTTGATTTCAAACAATTGGTTTATCGATCATTATGGAATGTCTCTCTGATGCTTCCCACTCCCACCCTTTTCCCAACCATGATTCCCCTCTCCCTGCCCCCCTTCCCACTCTCAGTCCACAATGGAGACCCACATCGGAATCAGGTTTATCGTCACTCATATATGTCATGAAACTTGTTTTATTTTGTGTGGCTACAGTGCAGTACAATACGTAAAATTACTACAGTGTTCTGCAAATTTTTAACCTCCCTCGCTGTGTGTGTGTGTGTGTGTGTGTGTGTGTGTGTGTGTGTGTGTTTCTCTCTCTCTCTCTCTCTCTCTCTCTCTCTCTATATATATATATATATATATATATATATATATATATACACACACACATATATAATGTACACCTTGTGTGTTGTAAGATCTGTTGTTCTCAATATGAGAAACTGTGTCTGATTCCTAGTCCCAACTTTTTGACTGAATAGATGCCGAATGATTAACGTCAGGAGAATGTCAGGTTTTCATGAGATCCTGTCTGCCACCATTGTCCATCTTAAATGCTGGTCTGCTGCAGTGTTTCTGGCTGTTTTAAACAGTTTGTTCCCTGCAATTTCTTTTTCATTCCCTTTCATGTCACTTGTGTTTGAATTTCTTTCCTTGCACAGACTGATCCAAGTTGGTCTCATTTTCGTTGGTGATAAATGAGGATCAGATTTGATAATTTTTTTTTAAAAGCAGTCCCTGTGTTCAGATCCTTCCCTCACCTCTCCAGCTCTCATCCCTGGATGATGGAACTGCTGGCTTTGTGGCCAAGTTTGTGGACGATACAAAGGTGGGTGGTGGGGGCCGGTGGTGTTGAGGAAGCAGAGAGGACTTGGACAGATTAGGAGAACGGACAAAGAAGTGGCAGGTGGAATGCAGTGTTGGGAAGCGTACAGACATGCACTTTGGTAGAAGGAGTAAGGGCATGGGCTATTTTTGAAACAGGGAGAAAATTTTAAAAACCCGATGTACAGAGGGACTTGTGAGTTCTTGCGCAGGATTACCTAAAGGATAAGTTGCTGGATACATCATCGGGGTGGAAGGCAAATGTGATGTGGGCATTCATCTGGAGAGGACTAGAATACGAAAGCAAGGATGTGATGATGAGGCTTTATAGGGCACTGATGAGGCCTCACTTGGAGTATTGTGAGCAATTTTGGGAGCCTTATCTGAGCAAGGATGTGCTGACATTAGAGAGGAGGTTCACGGGGATGATCCTAGGGATGGAAGGGTTAACGTGTGAGGAGCATTGGAATACTCTGCTCTGGGCCTGTACTCGCTAGAGTTGAGATGGGAGGATCTGACTGAAACCCGTCAGATAGTGAAAGGCCTCGACAGAGTGAACATGGTGGGCACAGCCTCAGAATAGAAGGTCCTCCCTTTAGAACAGAGATGAGGAGGAATTTCTTTCGGCAGAGGGTGTTGAATCTATGGAATTCATTTCACAGAATCACGGTCTTTGACCATGATTGTCCTTGGCATATTTTTCCTCAGAAGTAATTTGCCATTGCCACCTTCTGGGTGGCAGGTGGAGATACGTCCCTACCAAAGGAGGTGTAAGGCACTCCTTCCCTCCACTAGCCTGCAGGTCACCCTTGGGCAGGGTGTAGCACCTGCTTAGCCCCCCGACCCTCCCAGATCTAGGTCACATGAAGCCACAGGAGCAGGTGGTGGATGGTCATATGAGCAGCCGGTGCAGATCACAAGTCCTGGTTATGTGACCACTGATGCCAGGCAGATAATCTCTGAAGAGTATTGATAATGGCTGCAGTCACCTGTCTTGTAAATAGCAAGGGTGTCAAAAGATACAAGGAGGAGGCAGGGGAATGGGGCTGAGGGGGATAATACATTTTGAGGAGAGATTGAGTCACCTGGGACTGGGACGGGAGTTCAGAAGAATTAGAAGAAATCTTATAGAAACATATAAAATTATGAAAGGGATAGATAAGATAGAGGCAGGAAAGTTGTTTCCACTGATAGGTGAGACTAGAACTAGGGGACATAGCCTCAAGATTCGGGGGAGTAGATTTAGGACAGAGATGAGGAGAAACTGCTTTTCCCAGAGAGTGGTGAATCTGTGGAATTCTCTGCCCAATGAAGCAGTGGAAGCTACCCCAGTAAATATATTGAAGACAAGGTTGGATAAATTTTTGCAGAGCAGGGGAATTAAGGGTTATGGGGAAAAGTCAGGATCGTGGAGATGAGTCCATGGCCAGATCAATGGTGGAGCAGGCTTGACAGCCAGATGGCCTACTCCTGCTCCTATTTCTTGGGTTCTTATCAGCCTTGATTGAATGATGGAGGAGATTTGAATTTGAATTTAATTTGCATCTATTTAAATCTTGCATCCATCCCAGAACGTGAGGGAGTAAAAATCTTTGACTCTGTCGCAGTGTACAGACATGTGAATTTAAAAGTCTAATAGTTTGAAGAAGTTTGGTTCCTAAGGTTGTCAAGCCGAGGAGTGGTAATGGGGACAAGCTCCCACTACCTAAGGGTGCTGCTTACGGCATGTGACTCAAATAGCCTCTGACAACCAAGTTCAACTCCTGGCCTTCTCGTGTGGCTTAGCCTCTAAGCCCAGCGGAACTGTTTCTACTGACAGGAGAAGGGGCAAAGGCAGGTCCTGGCGCCTTAAAACCGGTGCTTCAGGTAGATTGAGCTCATCAGCCTGGGAAGGCAGTCCATCTAAGAGAGGGAAAACTCTGCTTTCAAACCTCCGCTGCCTTGCGGCCATACCCACTCATGGGAAAGGCTTTGAGAGTAAATCCTGAGGACAGATCCGGAGCTGGAGTCCCTAAGGCAATCTGACACTGCCTTCAACCTCATTCTGGCAACTCCTGTGATGACACCGGTGCCAAGTTGTATCGGCCCTTGCTCTTCCCTTGGACAACGTCGGTGTCGTGGAGAGGGAAGACTTGCTGCATGGGCAACTGCTGGTCTTCCATAAAACCTTGCCCAGGCCTACGCCCTGGAAACCTTCCAGGGTGGATCCGTGGTCTTGTGAGACTAACGGATGCCACCATCAGTTTGAAGAAAGAAGCTGTCCCGTAGTCTATTGATCCTGGCTTTAATGCTGTGGTAATGAAGCAGCAGAAACAGTTTATGGTTGAGGGGGGGTGGGTGACTGGTGTCCCTGATGATCTTCCTTTCTGCACCTGTTGCTGTAAATGTCCTCAATGGAGGGAAGTTCACATCCACAGATGTGCTGGGCTGTCCGTACTACTCTCTGCAGTGACCAGCAATCAAGGTTGGTGCAGTTCCCGTACCAGGTGGTGATACAGCCAGTCAGGATGCTCTCAGTGGTGACCCTGCAGAACGTCTTGAGGATTTGGAGACTCGTGCCGAACCTCTTCAGTCGCCTGAGGTAGAAGAGATGTTGTTGTGCTTTTTTTTGCCACATAGCCGGTGTGTACAATCCAGGTGAGATCTTCGGTGATGTGTATACTGAGGAACGTGAAACTACTTACCCTCCCAACTGCAGTCCCAAATGGCCTGATTCTGTTCCTACGTCTGTGGTCTTGCATCATAAAGGTGTTTTTTTCCCCCTATGAAGGAGATCTCAGACACTGTGGCTAAATACATTTTGTTTCTCTCTTTGTTGCTCAGTCTGGACACCATGAACGAAGAGTCATTGACTAGCACCTCTTCACTGTACGCCAGCACCTTCACCCAAGTAATCTCTGTCAACGTCGAAAAGCAGTACACGAGAGATGTTGCTGTAAAATGCAATTACACCTTGACGCCCAGGATCACACCCCATAAGAACAACTGGATTGGAATTTTCAAGGTAAGAACCTCCCCCCCCCGCCCCCGCAAATACAAAATAGTAATCGGTTTATCGATTTAGAGATACAGCACAGGATAGGCCCTTCGAGCAGCCCCCACCGATTTTAAACCCACACAAACTGCTGGAGGAACTGCAGCACATCAGGCAGCACCCATGGAAAGGAGTAAAACTGGTGATGCTTTGGGCGGAGAGTCGTCTTCAGGACTGAGAAGGAAGGGGGACGATGCCTGAATAAAATGGTGGGGGTGGAGAGGCTAACTGGAAGGTGCTAGGTGAAGCCAGGTGGGTGGGAAGGGTCAAGGGGGCTAGAGAAGGAAGAGTCTGACTGGAGATGGAGAGTGGACCATTGGAGAAAGGGAAGGCAGCTGAGAAGAAGAGGAAGGTCAGAGCTGGGAATGGGAGGGTGAAAGGTCAGAGCCGGGAATGGTGGGGGGGGGGGAATTTTGTTCACCGGAAGGAAAAATCAATGTTCATACCATCAGGTTGGAGGCTACCCAGACGGAATATGAGTGTTGGGGCTCCCCCACCCTGAGGCACGAGAGGAGGCCACGGATCAACATGTGGGAATGGGAATTAACTTATCAACCTACCCGTCTTTGTTCTGTGTGAGGGACCCGGAGCACCAAGGGGAAACCCACGAGCACACAGGAAGACCACACAAACGTGCTGACTGAGGATACGGGATTTTAACACCAGTCCCAATGCCCTGAGCTGTAATAGCCTCACGCGAACCACTACGCTACTGTAGAGTCCCACCCCTTACTATAGTCACATGTACTGAGGGACATGTGGGTGGCGGGGTGGAGATGAATCTCTACCAAAGGAGGTGTGAGGCGCTGCTTCCCTCTGCTGGCCTGCTGGTCACCCTTGGGCAAAATGTAGCACCCGCGCAGCCGCCACCCCCCCGATCAGGGTCACATGGAAGCATGGCAGCAGGTGGTGGATGGTCGTATGAGCAGCCGGTGCAGATCACAAGTTCTGGTTATGTGACCACTGACGCCAGGCGGACAATCTCTGAATTCAGAGTATTGATAATGTGGCTGGGGTGAGGTCACCTGTCTTGTAAAGACACTGGCCAGAAGAAGGCAATGGCAAACCACTTCTGTAGAAAAATTTGCCAAGAACAATCATGGTCATGGAAAGACCGTGATCGCCCACGTCACGCAACACGGCGCGTGATGATGTCAGGCGACGTGGCCCATAACCAATGAACTAAGAGACAGTGAAAATACTTGCTTCACGTGCCCTCCGCAGAGATTATTTCATTCCAACACCACATTTGAGGGAAGACAATAACGGAGTGCAGAATATATTACAGTTACTCAGAAAGTGCAACGCCAGCAGATAATAAAGTGAATAGTTACAATGAGGTACATTGTGAGGTTAAGAGTCTATGTTATCCTGTTAGGGGATTGTTCAGTAGTCCTATAACAGCAGATTAAAAACTAACCTGGAACCGGGTGGCACTTTATCCATCTGTCTGATGGGAGGGGAGAGGATGAAATAATCTAGATTGACTAGTTTTGTCTTTTTTTACAAATGCTGCTTAACTACAGTACAGTGCAAAAGTTGTAGGTATATACATATGTACTGTATATGGGTAGGGTGCCCAAGACTTTTGCACAGTACTGTATTTGTCAATGTGGAGCAGAGAGTGAGCTTGTAAATCCAATGGGAGTAAAGGACGTTGGGAATGGCGAGGACGGAGCACTGCGGGAGGGGTGTGGGACAGGTGGCAGAGAAGGAGTGCCAGAGGCAGGTGCAAACACACCCAGCCCTGAGAGACCAGGCAAGGTCATCTGATTCCAAACAATTGGTTTATTGATCATTACAGAATGTCCCTCTGGTGCTTCCCGCTCCCTCTCCTCTCCCTTTCCTTTTACCCAACCATGATTCCCCTCTCCCTGCCCCCTTCTACTCTCAGTCCACAATAGACACCCGCATCAGGTTCAGGTTTATTGTCACTCACATATGTTATGAAATTTTATTCTTCATGGCAGCAGTACAGGATTGAGAGCTACAGAGTAGGAGTTTGAAGAGATTTGGTATGTCAACAAATGCACTCGAAAACTTCCGTGGAGAGCATTCTGACGCTGTCAGATATGGCGGTGGGGGGAGGTGGGGGCTACTGCATAGGACCGAAAGAAGCTGCAGAGGGTGGTGAATCTAGTCAGCTCCATCTTGGGTACTAGTCTACAAAGTACCCAGGGCATCTTTAGGGAGCGGTGTCTCAGAAAGGCAGCGTCCATTATTAAGGACCTCCAGCACCAGGGCATGCCCTTTTCTCACTGTTACAATCAGGTAGGAGGGACAGAAGCCTGACAGCACACACTCAGTGATCAGGAACAGCTTCTTTCTTTCTGCCATCCGATTCCCAAATGGACATTGAACCCTTGGACACTGCCTGGCTTTTTTAATCTATATTATTTCTGTTTCTGCACAATCTATTCAACGTGCATATACTGTAATTGATTTACTTATTTATTTCTCTTTTTCTCTTCTACATTACGTGTTGCGTTGAACGGTTGCTGCTAATTGGATAAATTACACGACACATGCCGGTGATAATAAACCTGATTCTGTGTGATACATAAGTTTCCTACAGTACTGTGTAAAAGTCTTGGGCACCCCACTATATACCTGAGCCTTTTGCACAGTGCTTTATGTCCTGTAGTTTTGTGATCTGCCTGCACAGCTCTTTGACTTTTAGCTATCCTTCCGTTTTGCTGCAGGTTGGACGGAGTACAGCTGGAGATTACCGCACGTTTGTTTGGGCTCCTCTCCCGAAGGAGGCCAGTCGGGTGGAAAGCCAGCAGCAAGTAACGTTAGAAGGTAAGAGGAGTTTGAAAGCTTCCGATGCACCCAACTTGCTCGTAGAGTGTTGCCCAAAAGAGGGACCTTAGATGCTGCAAGTCGATTCAGTTCCTCAGTGAAGTTACTGATTGATTCTCGGAACGCAGGAGAAATCCACGATTGGTTAATGTCAAGTGTAAAGGAGAACAAAATAAATGTTACTCCAGATCTGATACAGGACAAAAAAAACACAAGATAACCAACACAATAAGATAAAGAACACTGTAATTTAAAAAAATACAGAATAAATATAAAAACATAAGATAGCTTATACACACAGATTTCAAAATGGACATTCAACCCATGAACTCATCACTTTTTTTTGTAAATTTTCTGTTTTTTGCACTACTTATCTAAATTTATCTATTTAATATACTGTACATATATTTGCTGTAATTCGCTTGTTATTGCATTGTGCCGCTCCCACAAAGTTAACAAACTTCATGACGTATGCCAGCGATGTTAAACCTGATCCTGATACAAAATTTAAAGAGTGCAAAATGAGAGCAAAGAAAGCAGCGAGATGGTGTTCATGGGTTCAGTGTCCATTCAGAAACCTGATGGCAGAGGGGAAGAAACTGTTCCTGAATCATCGGGTGTGTGTCTTCAGGCTCCTGTACCTCCTCCCTGATGGCGGAGGGGAAGAAACTGTTCCTGAATCGCTGAGTGTGTGTCTTCAGGCTCCAGTTCCTCCTCCCTGATGGCGGAGGGGAAGAAACTGTTCCGGAATCGCTGAGTGTGTGTCTTCAGGCTCCTGTACCTCCTCCCTGATGGCGGAGGGGAAGAAACTGTTCCTGAATCATCGGGTGTGTGTCTTCAGGCTCCTGTACCTCCTCCCTGATGGCGGAGGGGAAGAAACTGTTCCTGAATCGCTGAGTGTGTGTCTTCAGGCTCCAGTTCCTCCTCCCTGATGGCGGAGGGGAAGAAACTGTTCCGGAATCGCTGAGTGTGTGTCTTCAGGCTCCTGTACCTCCTCCCTGATGGCGGAGGGGAAGAAACTGTTCCTGAATCGCTGAGTGTGTGTCTTCAGGCTCCAGTTCCTCCTCCCTGATGGCGGAGGGGAAGAAACTGTTCCTGAATCGCTGAGTGTGTGTCTTCAGGCTCCAGTTCCTCCTCCCTGATGGCGGAGGGGAAGAAACTGTTCCGGAATCGCTGAGTGTGTGTCTTCAGGCTCCAGTTCCTCCTCCCTGATGGCGGAGGGGAAGAAACTGTTCCTGAATCGCTGAGTGTGTGTCTTCAGGCTCCTGTACCTCCTCCTTGATGGCAGAAGGGAAGAAGCTGTTCCTGAATCATTGGGTGTGTGTCTTCAGGCTCCTGTACCTCCTCCCTGATGGCAGAGGGGAAGAAGCTGTTCCTGAATCATTGGGTGTGTGTCTTCAGGCTCCTGTACCTCCTCCCTGATGGCGGAGGGGAAGAAACTGTTCCTGAATCGCTGAGTGTGTGTCTTCAGGCTCCTGTACCTCCTCCCTGATGGCAGAGGGGAAGAAGCTGTTCCTGAATCATTGGGTGTGTGTCTTCAGGCTCCTGTACCTCCTCCCTGATGGCGGAGGGGAAGAAACTGTTCCGGAATCGCTGAGTGTGTGTCTTCAGGCTCCTGTACCTCCTCCCTGATGGCGGAGGGGAAGAAACTGTTCCTGAATCGCTGAGTGTGTGTCTTCAGGCTCCAGTTCCTCCTCCCTGATGGCGGAGGGGAAGAAACTGTTCCTGAATCGCTGAGTGTGTGTCTTCAGGCTCCTGTACCTCCTCCCTGATGGCAGAGGGGAAGAAGCTGTTCCTGAATCATTGGGTGTGTGTCTTCAGGCTCCTGTACCTCCTCCTTGATGGCGGAGGGGAAGAAACTATTCCGGAATCGCTGAGTGTGTGTCTTCAGGCTCCAGTTCCTCCTCCCTGATGGCGGAGGGGAAGAAACTGTTCCTGAATCGCTGAGTGTGTGTCTTCAGGCTCCAGTTCCTCCTCCCTGATGGCGGAGGGGAAGAAACTGTTCCTGAATCATTGGGTGTGTGTCTTCATGCTCCAGTTCCTCCTCCCTGATGGTAGCAATGAGAAGAGGGCGTGTCCTGGGTGATGGGGGGGGGTCCTTTCATCACCTTTTGAAGATGTCCTTGATGCTGAGGGGGAGGGGGGGGTGGGCTATTTCCTGTGTCGAGCCGGCTGAGTTTGCAACCATCCGCAGTTGTTTCCAATCCTGTGCAGTGGCCCCTCCATACCAGACCAGTGATGCAGCCGGTTAGAGTGCTCTCCATTAGTAGTACAGCTACTAGGACTTGATGTTTCAATCCCTATGGTAGGTTGGCACTCTCAATGTTGGCAGTGGGCTTGGAGTGGTGACAAGGAGAGAGGGTAGATCTTCTGCTCTGGATCTTCTGATCTCGAATTGCCGACGGGACATCAACCGTCTCGACTTCATCACTGCTTCACTCCACTGAACGCACTGCCCTCTACTCTCCCCGCACCAATCCCAACCTGACCATCAAACTGGCAGGCGAATGGGATGCTGTTGTAGTGTGGCCCACTGACCTCTACTTTGCTGAGGCCAGGCGGCGACTCTCAGACACTTCCTCACACCTACCCCTCGAGGAGGACCCCACTCCACACCATCAGAAAACTGTCTCCGACACATCACTGACTTCATCCACTCTGGAGATCTCCCAACCACTGTTACCAAACTCATAGTTCCCTTATCCTGCACTGCTCGCTTCTACCTCTGACCAAAGATCCACAGAGCGGACTCTCCGGGTAGGCCTGTTGTCTCTGCCTGCTACTGCCCCACTGAACTCATGTCCTCATATCTCGATTCCATTCTATGCCCAACACAAAAAGCTGCCTGATATTCAGGAGAACATAGATGGGCCCCCGAGACCAGAACGGCACCTTATACAAAGTGGAAATTTCTCATCAGTCATGCCTTGGAGTGAGACCATAAGCACCAGACTGCCACCTCCTACATAAGAACATAAGAAATAGGAAAAAGGAACAGGAGTAGGCCATCTGGCCCATCAAGCCTACTCCACCATTTAATAAGATCATGGCTGATCTGGCCATCGACTCATTTCCACCTACCTGCCTTTTCCCAAGAACCCAGCGGCCTCAATGACTACAGACCAGTGGCATTGACCTCCCACATCATGAAGACCCTGGAGAGACTTGTTCTGGAGCTGCTCTGGCCTATGGTCAGGCCACACTCAGATCCACTCCAGTTCGCCTACCAGCCCCAACTAGGAGTTGAGGATGCCATTGTCTACCTGCTGCACCGTGTCTACACCCACCTGGACAAGCCAGCGAGCACTGTGAGGGTCATGTTTTTTGACTTCTCCAGTGCGTTCAACACCATCCGCCCTGCTCTGCTGGGGGAGAAGCTGACAGCGATGCAGGTGGATGCTTTCCTGGTGTCATGGATTCTTGACTACTTGACTGGCAGACCACAGTACGTGTGCTTGCAACACTGTGTGTCCGACAGAGTGATCAGCAGCACTGGGGCTCCACAGGGGACTGTCTTGTCTCCCTTTCTCTTCACCATTAACACCTCGGACTTCAACTACTGTACAGAGTCTTGTCATCTTCAGAAGTTTTCTGATGACTCTGCCATAGTTGGATGCATCAGCAAGGGAGATGAGGCTGAGTACAGGGCTACGGTAGGAAACTTTGTCACATGGTGTGAGCAGAATTATCTGCAGCTTAATGTGAAAAAGACTAAGTGGCTGGTGGTAGACCTGAGGAAAGCTAAGGTACCGGTGACCCCTGTTTCCATCCAGGGTGTCAGTGTCGACATGGTGGAGGATTACAAATACCTGGAGATACGAATTGACAATAAACTGGACTGGTCAAAGAACACTGAGGCTGTCTACAAGAAGGGTCAGAGCCGTCTCTACTTTCTGAGGAGACTGAGGTCCTTTAACATCTGTCGGACGATGCTGAGGATGTTCTACGAGTCTGTGGTGGCCAGTGCGATCATGTTTGCTGTTGTGTGCTGGGGCAGCAGGCTGAGGGTAGCAGACACCAACAGAATCAACAAACTCATTTGTAAGGCCAGTGACGTTGTGGGGATGGAACTGGACTCTCTGACAGTGGTGTCTGAAAAGAGGATGCCGTCCAAGTTGCATGCCATCTTGGACAATGTCTCCCATCACTACATAAAGTACTGGTTGGGCACAGGAGTACATTCAGACAGAGACTCATTCCACCGAGATGCAACACAGAGCGTCATAGGAAGTCATTCCTGCCTGTGGCCATCAAACTTTACAACTCCTCCCTTGGAGGGTCAGACACCCTGAGCCAATAGGCTGGTCCTGGACTTATTTCCTGGCGTAATTTACATATTACTACTTAACTATTTATGGTTTTATTACTATTTATTATTTATGGTGCAACTGTAACGAAAACCAATTTCCCCCAGGATCAATAAAGTATGACTATGACTAACTCCCCTACTGTGCAAAAATCTATCCAACCTTGTCTTAAATATATTTACTGAGGTAGCTTCCACTGCTTCATTGGGCAGAGAATTCCACAGATTCACCACCCTCTGGGAAAAGCAGTTCCTCCTCATCTCCATCCTAAATCACTTCCCCCAAATCTTGAGGCTACGTCCCCTAGTTCTAGTCTCACCTACCAGTGGAAACAATTTTCTTGCCTCTATCTGATCTATCTCCTCCATAATTTTGTATGTTTCTATACGGTCTCCTCTCATTCTTCTGAATTCCAGCGAGTACAGTCCCAGGCTACTCAATCTCTCCTCATCGTCTAAACTCCTCATCTCTGGAATCAACCTGGTGAACCTCCTCTGCACCGCCTCCAAAGCCAGTATATCCTTCCTCAAGTAAGGAGACCAGAACTGCATGCAGGACTCCAGGTGCCAGAGCCTTGCCCACTCACCTAACCTATTTATACGTACCTCTCTGTATCTTCTGCACAATTTACTTTTCCACTCAGTTTGGTATCATCAGCAAACTTAGATACACTACACTCGATTCCCTCTTCGAGTTCGTTAATATATATCGTGAACAGTTGCAGGCCCAGCACCGACCCATATGGCACCACTGCTCACCACTGATTGCCAACCAGAGTAACACCCATGTATCCCAACTCTGCTTTCTTTCAGTTAACCAATCCTGTATCCATGCTAATACATCACCCCAACTCTTTGCATCCTTATCTTATGGCTAAGTCTTTTATGCAGCACCTTATCAAACACCTTCCAGAAATCCAAGTAAATAATGTCCATCTGTTGTCCTGTATCCACTGCGCTCATTATAAGCTCAAAGAACTCCAGTAACTTTGTCAAACAGGATCTGCCTTTGCTGAATCCATGCTGCATCTGCCTGATGGATCCATTTCTTGCCAGATGTCTTGCTATCTCTTCTTTAATGATAGCTTCAAGCATTTTCCGAACTACAGATGTTAAACTTACTGACCTGCTTTTGCCTACATCATTTTTTGAACATTCGCTGTCTCCTCATCCACCAGAACCTGCCCAGAGTCCAGAGAATTTTAGTGGATTCTCACCAAAGCCTCTACTATAACTCCTGCCATCTCTTTTAGGACACCAGGATGCATTCCATCAGGACCAGAGGGCTTATGTATCTTCAGGCCCACAAGTTTGCTCAGCACTACCTCTTTAATGATAGCTATTGTATCGACGTCTTCACCTCCCATCACTTCCATAACATCTCTCTTTGGCATGTTAAACATGTCCTCCCCTGTGAAGACCAACACAAAATAGTCATTCAAAGCTTCTGCTATTTCCTCGTTGCCCAATATCAATTCCCACTTCTCATCCTCCAAGGAACCTACGTTCACTTTAGCCACCCTTTTCCACTTTATATAATTATAAAAACTTTTACTCTCAGTTTTTATATTTTCTTTATTTTCTTTCTTTATTCCCTTTCGTTATTACTTGCTTGATGGTCCTTTGTTGCTTTTTAAAGTTTTCCCAGTCTTCCAGTTTTCCACTACTCTTGGAGGCTTTCTATTCACAAGCGTTTAGTTTGACGCCTTCTTTTATATCCTTAGTCATCCAAGACTGGCTCTCCCCCCCCTTACTGTCCTTGCTTTTTATTGGAATATACTTTTATTGAGCACCATGAAAAATCTCTTTGAAAGTCTTCCACTGTTCCTCAATAGTCCCACCATATAGCCTGTGTTCCCAGTCGACACTAGCCAAATCCTCCCTCATCCCATTGTAGTCTCCATGGTTTAGACATAATATACTAGTATTTTATCAAACTTTTGCACCCTCCATTTGTATGGGAAACTAAATTATACTGTGATCAATCTTTCCAAGAGGATCCCTAACTACAAGATCACTAGTTTTACCTGTCTTATTGCACAGGACCAGATCTAAGATAACAGATTCTCTTGTAGGTTAAGTAACATACTGTTCAAGAAAGCCATCATTTATGCATTCTATGAAGTCCTCCTCAAGACTGTCCTGATCAACTTGACTCACCCAATCTTTGTGCAAGTTAGTCTCCCATGATAACTGCTGTTCCATTCTTCCATGCCTGAGATATTTCTGTTTATTGCCTGTGCCACTATAATGTTATTATTCAGTGGCTGATGGACAACTCCCACCAGTGATATTTCTTCCCTGACTGTTCCTTAATTTCTGCCTAGATGGATTCAACATTCTGCTTCTTAGAAGATCTTATATCGTCTCTCACTGTTGCCCTGATCTCATCCTTAATTAAGAGTGCTACCCCACCTCCCTTACCTTCCTGCCTATCCTACCGTATTACCTGATATTTAATTCCCAACGCTGATTGAGCTGAGATGTTGCTTTGAACTGAGCTGTAAATCATCTACAAGATGTCAGCTCAGCTGAAATCATCTACATCTCGTAGATTAAATCATTAATAGACAATAGACAATAGGTGCAGGAGTAGGCCATTCGGCCCTTCGAGCCAGCACCACCATTCACTGTGATCATGGCTAATCATCCACAGTCAGTATCCAGTTCCTGCCTTATCCCCATAACCTTTGATTCTGCTATCTTTAAGAGCTCTATCCATCTCTTTCTTGAAAGCATCCAGAGACTTGGCCTCCAGAACCTTCCGGGGCAGATCATTCCATATATCCACCACTCTCTGGGTGAAAAAGTTTTTCCTCAACTCCGTTCTAAATGGCCTACCCCTTATTCTTAAACTGTGGCCTCTGGTTCTGGACTCACCCATCAGCGGGAACGTGCTTCCTGCCTCCAGCGTGTCCAATCCCTTAATAACCTTATATGTTTCAATAAGATCCCCTCTCAGTCTTCTAAATTCCAGAGTATACAAGCCCAGTCGCTCCAGTCTTTCAACATATGACATTCCCCCGGGAGTTAACCTTGTGAACCTACGCTGCACTCCCTCAATAGCAAGAATGTCCTTCCTCAAATTTGGAGACCAAAACTGCACACAGCACTCCAGGTGTGGTCTCACCAGGGCCCTGTACAGCTGCAGAAGGACCTCTTTGCTCTTATACTCAATTCCCCTTGATATGAAGGCCAGCATGCCATTAGCTTTCTTCACAGCCTGCTGTACTTGCATGCTTGCTTTCAGTGACTGATGTACAAGATCTCGTTGTACTTCCCGTTTTCCTAACTTGACACCATTCAAATAGTAATCTGCCTTCCTGTTCTTGCCACCAAAGTGGATAACCTCACATTTATCCACATTAAACTGCATCTGCCCACACACCCAACCTGTCCAAGTCATCCTGCATTATCTCAACATCCTCCGCACATTTCACACTGCCACCCAGCTTTTTGTCATCTGCAAATTTGCTAATGTTACTTTTAATCCCTTTATCTAAATCATTAATGTATATTGTAAATAGCTGTGGTCCCAGCACCGAGCCTTGTGGTACCCCACTAGTCACTGCCTGCCATTCTGAAAGGGACCCATTAATCCCTACTCTTTGTTTCGAGTCTGCCAACCAATTTTCTATCCCTGTCAGTACCCTACCCCCAATACCATGTGCTCTAATTTTGCCCGCTAATCTCCTATGTGGGACCTTATCAAAGGCTTTCTGAAAGTCCAGATACACTGGCTCTCCCTTGTCCATTTTCATAGTTACACCCTCAAAAAATTCCAGAAGATTAGTCAAGCACGATTTCCCCTTCGTAAATCCATGCTGACTTGGACCAATCCTGTTACTGCTATCCAGATGTGTTGTAATTTCATCTTTTATAATTGACTCCAGCATCTTTCCCACCACCGACGTCAGGCTAACCAGTCAATAATTCCCTGTTTTCTCTCTTCCTCCCTTCTTGAAGAGAGGGACAACATTAGCCACCCTCCAATCCACAGGAACTGATCCTGAATCTATAGAACATTGGAAAATGATTACCAATGTGTCCACGATTTCTGAAGCCACCTCATTAAGTACCCTGGGATGCAGACCATCAGGTCCCGGGGACTTATCAGCCTTCAGACCCAACAGCCTATCCAACACCATTTCATGCCTAATATAAATTTCCCTCAATTCATCCATTACCCTAGGTCCTTTGGCCACTATTACATCTGGGAGATTGTTTGTGTCTTCCCTAGTGAAGACAGATCCAAAGTACCTGTTCAACTCGTCTGCCATTTCCTGTTCCCCGTAATAAATTCACCCACTTCTGTCTTCAGGGGCCCAATTTTGGTCTTAACTATTTTCTTCATTTTCACATACCTAAAGAAGCTTTTACTATCCTCCTTTATATTCTTGGCTAGTTTACCTTCGTACCTCATTTTTCTCCGCGTATTGCCTTTTTAGTTACCTTCTGTTGCTCTTTAAAAGTTTCCCAATCCTCCGGCTTCCCACTCATCTTTGCTATGTTATACTTCTTCTCTTTTTTTTTATACTGTCCATTACTTCCCTTGTCAGCCACGGCCTCCCCTTGCTCCCCTTAAGATCTTTCTTCCTCTTTGGAATGAACTGATCCTGCACCTTCGTATTATTCCCAGAAACACTTGCCATTGCTGTTCCACTGTCATCCCTGCTAGAGTATTGTTCCATTGAACTTTGGCCAGCTCCTCCCTCATATCACCATAGTTCCCTTTGTTCAATTATAATACTGACACTTCCGAGTTTCCTTTCTCCCTCTCAAATTGTAGAGGGAGGTGGCTCTGGAAATTGCAGATGCATTGGTGATCATTTTCTAATGTTCCTTAGATTCAGGATCAGTTCCTGAGGATTGGCGAATGGCTAATGTTATCCCATTTTTTAAGAAAGGAGGGAGGGAGAAAACAGAGAACTATCGCCCTGTTAGCCTAACATCCATAGTGGGGAAGATACTAGAGTCCATTATTAAAGATGAAAGAGTGGCATATGTTGATAGCAGTGATAGGATTGGGCCGAGCCAGCATGGATTTACCAAGGGCAAATCATGCTTGACTAATCTATTGGAGATTTTCGAGGATGTAACCAGGAAGATAGACGTGGGAGATCCAGTGGATGTGGTGTACCTTGACTTTCAGAAGGCATTTAATAAGGTACCACATAGGAGATTGGTGGGTAAAATCAGAGCTCATGGCATTGGGGGGAGAATATTGACATGGATAGAAAACTGGTTGGCAGATAGAAAGCAAAGGGTAGCAGTGAATGGGTGTTTCTGGGAATGGCAGGTGGTGACTTGTGGGGTGCCACAGGGCTCGGTATTGGGACCACAGCTGTTTACGATTTACGTCAATGATTTAGAGGAAGGCATTGTGAATAACATCAGCAAGTTTGCTGATGATACTAAGCTGGGTGGCAGTGTGACGTGTGATGCGGATGTTAGGAGAATTCAGGGTGACTTGGATAGGCTGGGTGAGTGGGCAGAAACTTGGCAGATAGCGTTTAATGTGAATAAGTGTGAGGTTATTCACTTTGGGAGCAAGAACAGGAAGGCAGATTATTATCTGAATGGTGTGGAGTTAGATAAGGGAGAAATACAAAGAGATCTAGGAGTACTTGTTCATCAGTCTCTGAAGGTGAATGAGCAAGTGCAGCAGGCAGTGAAGAAGGCTAATGGAATGTTGGCCTTTATTACAAAGGGAATTGAGTACAAGAGCAAGGAAATCCTTTTGCATTTGTACAGGGCCCTGGTGAGACCACACCTGGAGTATTGTGTGCAGTTTTGGTCTCCAGGGTTAAGGAAGGACATCCTGGCTGTGGAGGAGGTGCAGCGTAGGTTCACTAGGTTAATTCCTGGGATGTCCGGACTGTCTTATGCAGAGAGGTCAGAGAGACTGGGCTTGTACATGCTGGAATTAAGGAGATTGAGGGGGGATCTGATTGAGACATATAAGATTATTAAGGGATTGGACAAGATAGAGGCAGGAAATATGTTCCAGATGCTGGGAGAGTCCAGTACCAGAGGGCATGGTTTAAGAATAAGGGGTAGGTCATTTAGGACAGAGTTGAGGAGGAACTTCTACTCCCAGAGAGTTGTGGAGGTGTGGAACGCGCTGCCTCAGAAGGCAGTGGAGGCCAATTCTCTGGATGCTTTCAAGAAAGAGCTAGATAGGTATCTTATGGATAGGGGAATCAAGGGTTATGGGGACAAGGTAGGAACCGGGTATTGATAGTAGATGATCAGCCATGATCTCAGAATGGCGGTGCAGGCTCAAAGGGCCGAATGGTCTACTTCTGCACCTATTGTCTATTGTCTATTGTCTATAAAACTTAGCATATTATGGTCACTACCTCCTAATGGCTCCTTTACCTCCAGGTCCCTGATCAAATCCGGTTCATTGCACAACACTAAATCTAGAATTGCGTTCTCTCCGGTAGGCTCCAGTACAAGCTGTTCTAAGAATCCATCTCGGAGGGACTCTACAAACTCCAGTACCATCTTGATTCCTCCAGTCTACCTGCATGTACCTGCATGTTGAAGTCCCCCATAACAACTGTAGCATTACCCTTGCAACATGCCAACTTTAACTCTTGATTCAACTTACACCCTACATCCAGACTACTGTTTGAGGGCCTGTAGATAACTCCCATTCGGGTCTTTCTACCCTTAGAATTTCTCAGTTCTATCCATACTGACTCTACGTCTCCCGATTCTATGTCCCCCCTTGCAAGGGACTGAATATCATTCCTCACCAACAGAGCAACCCCACCCCCTCTGCCCATCAGTCTGTCCTTTCGATAGGACGTATACCCTTGAATATTCATTTCCCAGGCCCTGTCCACTTGAAGCCATGTCTCTGTTATTCCCACAACATCATACTTACCAATTTCCAACTGAGCCTCAAGCTCATCCACTTTATTTCTTATACTCCGTGCATTCATATACAATACTTTTAATTCATTACTCCCCTCACCTCCCATATCAATTCCTATTTCACTTGGCCATACTGTACGATTCCTTCTTGAGCTTTCTGCTCTGTTGATTCTGCTGTCTTTCTTAACTTCTCTTATTCTCATTTTCCCTTTATCTCCATCCTTATGTTTCCAGTTCGTCCTCTCCCCCCCACTACTTAGTTTAAACACACCCGTGTTGCAGAGGCAAACCTGCCTGCCAGAATGCTGGTGCCCCGCTTATTAAGGTGCAACCCGTCCCTTTTGTACAATTCATCCTTACCCCGAAACATACCCCAGTGGTCCAAGAATGTAAATCCTTGCTTCCTGCACCAGTTCCTCAGTCACACATTCAGATCCATTATCTCCCTGTTCTTGACCACTCCAGCACGAGGAACTGGAAGCAAATCGGAGATAACCACCCTGAAAGTCCTGCTTTTCAGCCTTCTTCTGAGTTCTCTGAAGTCACGCTGTAGAATGTCTTTCCTCTTCTTCCCCACGTCATTTGTGCCCACATGC
The DNA here is from genome assembly GCF_030028105.1 of Mobula birostris. Classification (NCBI taxonomy): domain Eukaryota; kingdom Metazoa; phylum Chordata; class Chondrichthyes; order Myliobatiformes; family Myliobatidae; genus Mobula; species Mobula birostris. Next base: position 994,781 of record NW_027274040.1, read on the forward strand.
ACCACCACTTCCGGATGTTCACCTTCACTCTTGAGGATTCCCTGCAATCAGTCCGTGACATCCTGGATCCTGGCACCAGGGAGGCAACACACCATCCTTAAATCTCACCTGTTGCCACAGAAACCCCTTTCTGTACCTCTCACTATGGAGTCCCCTACTACCACGGCTCTGCCTGACGTCTGTCTCCTCGGATCTCAGCGCCAATTGTTGACTCGCAGACCCGTCCACCTCTCAGACTGGCACTGTCTTCTGTCCCGACAGCTTCCAAGAGGGAGAACCTGTTTACGAGAGGCACATCTCCCGGGGTCTCCTGTACTTCAAGCATCCTTTCCTTGCTCATCGTCGTCCCCCTTCTCTCTTCCAGTATCCTGGGTGTAACGATCTAACTGTAGGTCCTGTCCAGAAAACTTTCATTCTCCCAGATGAACCTAATGTCATCCAGTTTCCTCTCCAGTGCTGCAACAAGGTCCTTCAGAAGCTGAATCTGGACACATTTTCCACAGGTGCAGGAGCCAGAGGCACTGTCAGTGTCCCTGACTTCCCACATCATGCACGCAGCACACTGAATCAGCCGAGCGGTCATCTCTTCTCCACTTCTCACCCTGTCCAACTGTGGCGTAGTCTCCACTCTCAGCCTCCTCGCCGAAGACTCCCGAGCCAAAGACTCGCACTTTTCTCACAAGGCACTTCCCTGGACAAGGCCGCTCCCCGAGAGCGAGCCTTGCTTATATCAGCTGATAATTTGAGTCATTAGCTTCACCTGCCGCACCTCCTCCGACCTGGAAGGTCCGTTTAGCTCGCTGCTCACCACCACAGAGGGATCAGAAGTGGAGAGAGTGAGCAATTTCATGTTCCTGGGTGTCAACATCTCTGAGGACATCGATGCAGTTACAAAGAAGGCACAACATCAGCTACATATCATGAGGAGGCTGAGGTGATTTAGTAGGTCTGCAAAGACACTTGCAAATCTCTACAGATATACCATGGAGAGCATTCTAATCGGCTGCATCACCATCTGGTATGGTGGGGGAGTGGGCACTGCACAGGACCGAAAGGAGCTACAGGAAGTTGTGAACTCAGTCAGCTCCATCATGAGCACTAACCTCCCCAGCATCCAGGGCACCTTCAAGGAGCGATGCCTCAAAAAGACAGCCTCCACCATCAAGGACCCCCATCGCCCAGGGCATGCCCTCTTCTCACTGCAACCATCAGCGGGGAGGTACAGGAGCCTGAAGGCACAAACTCAACAATTCAGGAACAGCTCCTTCCCCTCAGCCATCAGGTTTCTGAATGGACACGAGCTCACTACTTTGCTCCCCCTCTTTTTGACTACTTAATTAATTTAACTGCTATATATATATATATATATATATATATATATATATATACAGTAATTCATAGTTTTGATTATTATGTATTACATTGTACTGCTACCAATTAACAACAAGTTTCACCATGTACCCCAGTGATATGAACCAAATTCTGATTCTGTTCCGTATCACGAGTGATGAATCACCACACTTGATCAGAATCAGGTTTCACATCATTGACATATATTGGGAAAGATGTTGTGAAACTTGCGACATAAAAACACTGTAAGTTGCAATAGGAAACATACTAAAAATTAAACTGAATGAGTAGTGCAAAAAGACTGCAAGAAACAGTGAGGTGGTGTTCCTGGGCTCAATGTCCATTCTGAAATCCGGTGGCACAGGGGAAGAAGCTGTTCCTGAATCGTTGACTGTGGGTCTTCAGGCTCCTGTACCTCCTCCCTGATGGTAGCAATGAGAAGAGGGCATGTCCTGGGTGGTGGGGGTCCTTAATGATGGTAAGAATATATAGCTGTGGAGGGAGAGAACATAGAACCTGACAGCACAGTACAGGCCCTTCACCCCACGATGTGGTGCTAATCTTTAACCTACTTTAAGGTCAATTTAACCTTTCCCTTCCACAGAGCGCTCCATTCTTCTATCATCCATGTGCCCATCTAACAGTCTCTTTAATGTCCCTAATGTATCTGCCTCTACCACCACCCCTGGCAGGGTGTTCCATGCAATCACTAGTCTCTGTGTGAAGAATTTACCTCTGACGTCCCCCCTATACTTTCCTCCAATTACCTTAAAATGATGCCCCCCTTCCGCATTAGCCACTTCCAACCTGGGAAAAAGTCTCTGACTGCCCATTTGATCTATGCCTTTTTCATCTCCTTCATCAAGTCACCTCTCACCCTCCTTTGCTCCAAAGAGAAAAGCCCTAACTCATTCACCCATTCCCATAAAGACATGCTCTCTGATCTGGGCAGCATCCTGGTAAACCTGATAAAGTTTAAGGGAATGGGGGATTCTCAGATCCCTGTAAACAATGGATTCGGTACTGACTATGTCTGTGACTGCAGTGTGTTTGAATAATGTCTCACAGCTGCTTTCTTTGGAGCAAGGTAAGGGTTAAAGTTCGCCCAGATCCACATAAGATGTCTCTGGGCTTTTCACACCTTTTGATTTTGACAAAAAGCAGTACCTGATGGAAATTAGACAGAACATTGCTTTCTTAATTAAAACACAAATTTGACTTATCTTTGTTATTATGTTGTGGCTTCAGCAAACCAGGTAGGACATTCCTTACTTTAATTAAGGTGGCTGGAGAGTCTATCAAATTGATTGTTCATTTGTATCAATAGTCCATTGACTTGGCCGGAATAGTTATGAAACTGATTGTTCATTGGTATCAGTAGTCCATTGACTTAGCCAGAATGGTTATCAAGCTGATTGTTCTTTTGTATGGGTGGCCTTATAACTTCTGACAATTCTGACATCAGGTAGAGAATTTGTTGAACTGCCGGGGAGATCAGAAAGGTTCTCTCCCTGATGTTGGGTCCAAATTCACTCGCCGGCTGAGCTCGAAGAAATAAACGGGTGGAAAGATAAGTAATGATCTTTTTGTACTGTCGTTATTTGATCCAGCAAAGTTACGTTTACAAACCTCCTCTGCACCTTTCCAATCATGAGGCAACCAGAACACGACACAATTGTGTTGTGGGTAGTGGGGAAGTGGTGTGGGATTAGAAAGAGTGCGATAGGATTGGGGAGGGATTATAAAGGAGTAGTAGAGAATGTGGTTAAGACCATAAGATGCAGTTCAAAATTAGGCCATTTGGCCCATCAAGTCTGCTGTGCCATTTCATCATGGCTGATCCATTTTTCCTCTCAGCTGCAATCTCCTGCTTTCCATAAAACCATATAACAATTACAGCACGGAAACAGGCCATCTTGGCCCTTCTAGTCCGTGCCGAATGCTTACTCTCACCTAGTCCCATCTACCTGCACTTAGCCCATAACCTTCCATTCCTTTCCTATCCATATACCTATCGAATTTTTTTTAATGACAAAATCGTACCTGCCTCTACCACTTCTACTGGAAGCTCGTTCCACACAGCTACTACTCCCTGAGAAAAGAAGTTCCCACTCGTGTTACCCCTAAACTTTTGCCCCTTAACTCTCAACTCATGTCCTCTTGTTTGAATCTCCCCTACTCTCAATGGAAAAAGCCTATCCACATCAACTCATAGTTTTAAGTACCTCTATCAAGTCCCCCAGCAACCTTCTACGCTCCAAACAATAAAGACCTAACTTGTTCAACCTTTCTCTGTAACTTAGGTGCTGAAACCCAGGTAACATTCTAGTAAATCTCCTCTGTACTCTCTCTATTTTGTTGACATCCTTCCTATAATTCAATGACCAGAACTGTACACAATACTCCAAATTTGGCCTCACCAATGCCTTGTACAATTTTAACATTACATCCCAACTCCTATACTCAATGCTCGGATTTATAAAGGCCAGCATACCAAAAGCTTTCTTCACCATCCTATCCACATGAGATTCCACCTTCAGGGAACTATGCACTATTATTCCTAGACCACACTGTTCTACTGCATTCCTCAATGCCCTATCATTTACCATGTATGTCCTATTTTGATTAGTCCTATCAAAATGTAGCACCTCACACTTATCAGCATTAAACTCCATCTGCCATCTTTCAGCCCACTCTTCTAACTGGCCCAAGTTCTCTGCAAGCTTTGAAAACCCACTTCATTATCCACAATGCCACCTATCTTAGTATCATCTGCATACTTACTAATCCAATTTACCACTCCATCATCCAGATCATTAATGTATATGACAAACAATGTTGGACCCAGTACAGATCCCTGAGGCACACCACTAGTCACCGGCCTCCAACCTGACAAACCGTTATCCACCACTACTCTCTGGCATCTCCCATCCAGCCACTGTTAAATCCATTTCACTACTTCAATATTAATACCTAACGATTGAACCTTCCTAACTAACCTTCCGTGTGGAACTTTGTCAAAGGCCTTACTGAAGTCCATATAGACAACATCCACCACTTTACCCATGTCAATTTTCCAAGTAACCTCTTCAAAAAATTCAATAAGATTCGTCAAACATGACCTTCCACGCACAAATCCATGTTGACTGTTCCAAAAAGACCCTGTCTATCCAGATAATTATATATACCATCTCTAAGAATACTTTCCATTAATTTACCCACCACTGACGTCAAACTTACAGGCCAATAATTGCTAGGTTTACTCTTAGAACCTAGCAATTTACTCTTAGGTTTACCCTTAGAACACCTCCACCACCATCGCCAGCAGCCCATTCCACGCACTCACCACTCTCTGCATAAAAAGCTTAGCCCTGACATCTCCTCTGTACCTACTTCCAAGCACCTTAAAACTGTGCCCTCTCGTGCTAGCTGGGAAAAAGTTTCTGACTATACAAACAATCAATGCCTCTCATCATCTTATACACCTCTATCAGGTCAGTTCTCATCCTCCGTCGCTCCAAGAAGAAAAGGCCAAGTTCACTCAACCTATTCTCATAAGGCATGCTCCCCAATCCAGGCAACATCCTTGTAAATCTCCTCTGCACCCTTTCTATGGTTTCCACATCCTTCCTATAGCGAGGCGACCAGAACTGAGCAGAGTACTCCAAGTGGGGTCTGACCAGGGTCCTATATCGCTGCAACATTACCCCTTGGCTCTAAACTCAATCCCACGGTTGATGAAGGTCAGTACACTGTCTGCTTTCTTAACCACAGAGCCAACCTGCGCAGCAGCTTTGAGCGTCCTATGGACTTGGACCCCAAGATCCCTCTGATCCCCCACACTGCCAAGAGTCTTTTTCTTCATTAATCTTTTTATTGATTTAAAAAAAGCATAAATACAATCAAGAGGAGAATTCATTCAAATGTATATATCAGTAACAATATAATCCAAGGTTAAGATAGACGTTGTCAAGATCATAGATATTGTTAAACTAGTATAAAAATATATTTTTAAAAAATGAAAATAACAATTCTCTTAGCAGTTTATGAAGAGAAAGGAAAAAACATTGGGATTTAAATGAAAAGGAAAAAAAACCCACTACACTAAAAGAAAACAATAAAAAGGGACTGGGCAGTCCATTTTGAGGATACGATCAAAAAAGAAAGAAAGAAAGACTTTCTGATCAAATCTAAAACTTTGAAAAAAGACAAAGAGTAATAAACAATTAAATAAAAATATTGGATAAAAGGTCACCATATTGCTAAGAGTCTTACCATTCATACTATATTCTGTCATCATATTTGACCGACCAAAATGAACCACCTCTCACTGTCACTTCTCAGCCCAGTTTTGCATCCTATCAATGTCCCGCTATCCACACTGTCCACAACCCCACCAATCATTGTGTCATCCGCAAATTTACTAACCTATCCCTCCACTTCCTCATCCAGGTCAATTGGTGGCCACCGAGAGGTCCTGTTGTCTTCTGCTGGATGGACTGCAGGTGCTCGTCGAAGTGGTCTCCCAATCTGGGCCTGGTCTCACAGGTGAAATGTCGCCTCACCTAGAAGGACTGTTTGGGCCCCGAATGGTGGTGAGGGAGGAGATCCAGGGGCAGGTGTGGCACTTCTCCTGGTAGCCACCAATTTTAATTCTATTTCCCATTCCCATTCCAACATGTTGGTCCATGGTGTCCTCTACTGCCGCGATGAGGCCGCACTCGGGTTGGAGGGACAACTCCTTATTCCGTCTGGGTAGCCTCCAATCTGATGGCAGCAACATCAATTTCTCCTGCTTCCGGTAATGACCCCCCCACTTCACCATTCCCCATTCCCATTTTGCTCCCTCACCTTATCTCCTTACCTGCCCATCACCTCTCTCTGGTGCTCTTTCCCCTCCCTTTCTTCCATGGCCTTATGTCCTCTCCTATCAGATTCCCGCTTCTCCAGCCCTTTATCTCTTTCACCAATTTCTCAGCTCTTTACCTCCCCACTCCCCATCTCCTGGTTTCACCTATCACCCACAACCTTGTACGTCTTCCCCATATTCTTTCTCTGATCTCATCTTTTTTTTTCTAGTCCTGATGAAGCATCTAAGCCCAAAACGACAACTGACTGGTTCAAGCTGACAGGAAGGTGACAGTAACTCAAATCACCTCACATTACAACAGTGGTGTGCAGAAGAGCATCTCTGAACACACATGTCGAACCTTGAAGTGGATGGTGAAGAATACCATTTTCACAATACCAGTAATATTATTGAAAAAAATGTAACGTTGCCTTGCAGTCTATGCTGAAGTAAACATCATGGTACTTGCAGCTGCCTAAATTGACTTACAGTGGCAGGAAAATACTTGGGCACCCCGGGTCAAAATTTCTGTTACTGTGAATAGTTAAGTGAGTAGAAGATGAACTGATCTCCAAAAATCATAAAGTTGAAGATGAAACATTCTTTTCAACATTTTGAGCAAGATTAGTGTATTATTTTGGTTTTGTACAATTTTAGAGTGAAAAAACAGAAAGGAGCACCATTGAAAAGTTTAGGCACCCCAAAAGATTTGAGCTCTCAGATAACTTTTACCAAGGTTTCAGACCTTAATTAGCTTGTTAGGGTTATGGCTTGTTCACAGTCATCATTAGGAAAGGCCAGGTGATGCAAATTACAAAGCTTTATAAATACTCTGACTCTTCAAACCTTGTCCCAGCAATCAGCGGCCATGGGGTCCTCTAAGCAGCTGCCTAGCACTCTGAAAATTAAAATAAATGATGCCCACAAAGCAGGAGAAGGGTATAAGATGAGAGCAAAGCGTTTTCAGATAGCTGTTTCCTCAGTTCATAACGTAATGAAGAAATGGCATTTAGCAGGAACAGTGGAGGTCAAGTTGAGATCTGTAAGACCAAGAAAACTTTCCAAGAGAGCTACTTGTAGAATTGCTAGAAAGGCAAATCAAAACCCCTGTTTGACTGCAAAAGACCTTCAGGAAGATTTAGCAGACTCTGGAGTGGTGGTGCACTGTTCTACTGTGCAGCGACACTGAACAAATATGATCTTCATGGAAGAGTCATCAGAAGAAAACTTTTCCCGCATCCTCACCACAAATTTCAGCATCAGAAGTTTGCAAAGGAACATCTAAACAAGCCTGATGCATTTTGGAAACAAGTCAACGGTAGAATTGAGTTTTCTTCAGTTGGCAATTCTCCTAGCAGTGCCAGGATTTGTTTTTCTCAAAGACCATTTCTATATTTTAAAGATTCTTTGCTTCCTGCAAGGGAGGAGGTGTGAGGTTATTTGATTAACCATTCGTGGTAAGGTAATTTAGATTAGAAATCAATTAAAGCCAATTAAGCGGAACAAGTGCTACACATGCCCTTACACTTCCTCCCTTACCACCATTCAGGGTCCCAGACAGTCCTTCCAGGTGAGGCGACACTTCACCTGTGAGTCGGCTGGGGTGATACACTGCGTCCGGTGCTCCCTATGTGGCCTTCTATATATTGGTGAGACCCGACGCAGACTGGGAGACCGCTTTGCTGAACACCTATGCTCTGTCTGCCAGAGAAAGCAGGATCTCCCAGTGGCTACACATTTCAATTCCACATCCCATTCCCATTCTGACATGTCTATCTTTGGCCTCCTTTACTGTAAAGATGAAGCCACACTCAGGTTGGAGGAACAACACCTTATATTCCGTCTGGGTAGCCTCCAACCTGATGGCATGAACGTTGACTTCTCTAACTTCCGCTGATGCCCCACCTCCCCATCGTACCCCATCCGTGATTCATTTTTATACACACATTCTCTCTCTCACTCTCCTTTTTCTCCCTCTGTCCCTCTGACTATACTCCTTGCTCATCCTCTGGGTTCCCCCCCCCTCACCCCTTGTCTTTCTCCCCGGACCTCCTGTCCCATGATCCTCTCATATCCCCTTTGCCAATCATCTGTCCAGCTCTTGGCTCCATCCCTCCCGCTCCTGTCTTCTCCTATCATTTCGGATCTCCCCTCCCCCTCCCACTTTCAAATCTCTTACTAACTCTTCCTTCAGTTAGTCCTGATGAAGGGTCTCGGCCTGAAACGTTGACTGTACCTCTTCCTAGAGATGCTGCCTGGCCTGCTGCGTTCACCAGCAACTTTGGTGTGTGTTGCTTGAATTTCCCGCATCTGCAGAATTCCTGTTGTATGGACAACTGTCAACTTTCCCCTTTTTTTTTGCCTCGGAGAACAATTTAGAGTGATTTCTTTTTTTAAAAGCTAACTTGCCCAAAGAGGTGAATATTAACGTTCTGGGATGATGAATGTCATTCTGTGTCATTTTCTTTACTGTGTACATTGGAACAAAAAGTCTGTCATACATAACTGTTTCATTAAATAAATCACAAGACCCACCCAAACTGAAATTTGTGGCCACTGATTATAATCAATGATGGGAAGGTTCAAATAATGAAATGCTTCAAATATTTGGGATAGTTTCATTTTATCAGATTGAATGTTTTAATTAGTTTTAATCAGTGGCTGATGTCATCACAGTGGCTGATGTCATCACAATGGCTGGTGACATCACAGTGGCTGATGTCATCACAATGACTGATGACATCACAGTTGCTTTAAATCAGAAATGATGAGAAATATTTTGGTATTGATATCAGATAAGAAGCACAAACTGTTGTGTCTCAGTCTTCAGCTAGGAAATACTAGAGAGCTAAAGAGGTGATAACTCTGAACAAATGGTGTTGGGATGGAGCAGATGCTTGCTCAGGCAGGATGAAGAGGAAAGATCTCAGGTAATTCCGAACTTGTCAGCAAGTGTTCAGTGTACAGGTGGCCCCCGTTTTTCGTATGTTCACTTTACGACACCTCGCTGTTACAAAAGACCTACATTAGTTACCTGTTTTTGCTGACAAGAAGGTGTTTTCACTGTTACTAAAAAATGCAGCGCGCACCCCGAGCAGCGAGAGTGGCGAAAATAGCGTTCAGCGTTTGTTGTGAAGCGAGCCGTTATAGTGGCAGCGCGCACCCCGAGCTGTGAGAGTGGTGAAAATAGCGTTCAGAGTTTGTTGTGAAGCGAGCCGTTATAGTGGCAGCGCGCACCCCGAGCTGCGAGAGTGGTGAAAATAGCGTTCAGAGTTTGTTGTGAAGCGAGCTGTTATAGAGGCAGTGCACACCCTGAGCAGCAAAAAGTGAAATAGCGTTAAGCGTTTGTTGTGAAGCGAGCCGTTATAGAGGCAGCGCGCACACCGAGCTGCGAGAGTGGTGAAAAGCCAAGCTTCTTCCCCGGGAACTACACTCAGCATCTCAGCATTAAGCTGTCATAGCTTTGAACTGCGTGAGATTCTCGCTACAATTGACAATGCTGCGATGATTGCAGGAAAGTATGACTTTAACTTTGAAAGGGCACGTAGGTTCAGGGCAGGTTTGCAGGATGTTTTGAGTGCCTACAAAGAACTATGATAGAAAGATGTGTGAACCTTCCAGCGTGCTGGCCGTCTTCTTGACTCCGCTAAGTGAAACTACGCTGTACATCAGAGGTCCCCAACCTCCGGGCTGCGGACCGGTACCGATCCGCGAAGCATGCAGGGGTGCAGCGGTAGCCAGAACGCACCCAGAAAAAAGCCGAAGTAAACAAGCTAATTAGGTGCCGCCCAGCACGTAAATGTCGGCCCAGATCACAGACGATGCAATCAGCACCTAATTAATTAACACACATAAAAGTTGCTGGTGTACGCAACAGGCTAGGCAGCATCTATAGGAAGAGGTACAGTCGACGTTTCGGGCCGAGACCCTTCGTCAGGACTAACTGAAGGAAGAGCTAGTAAGAGATTTGAAAGTGGGCGGGGGAAGGAGAGATCCGAAATGATAGGAGACGACAGGAGCGGGAGGGATGGAGCCAAGAGCTGGACAGCTGATTGGCAAAAGGGATATGAGAGGATCATGGGACAGGAGGCCTAGGGAGAAAGAAAGGGGGAGGGGGGAAGCTGAGAGGATGGGCAATAATGGATGGGGTACGAGGGGGAGGTGGGGCACTAACAGAAGTTAGAGAAGTCAATGTTCATGCCATCAGGTTGGAGGCTACCCAGACGGAATATAAGGTGTTCTTCCTCCAACCTGAGTGTGGCTTCATCTTTACAGTAGAGGAGGCCATGGATAGACATGTCAGAATGGGAATGGGACATGGAATTAAAATGTGTGGCCACTGGGAGATCCTGCTTTCTCTGGCGGACAGAGCATAAGTGTTCAGCAAAACGATCTCCCAGTCTGCGTCGGGTCTCGCCAATATATAAAAGGCCACATCGGGAGCACGGGACGCAGTATATCACCCCAGCCAACTCACAGGTGAAGCGTCGCCTCACCTGGAAGGACTGTCTGGGGCCCTGAATGGTGGTAAGGGAGGAAGTGTAAGGGCATGTGTAGCATTTGTTCCTCTTACAAGGATAAGTGCTGAGAGGGAGATCGGTGGGGTGGGATTGGGGGGACAAATGGACAAGGGAGTCGCATAGGGAGCGATCTCTGCAGAAAGCAGAGTGAGGGGGAAGGAAAGATGTGCTTAGTGGTGGGATCCCGTTGGAGGCGGCGGAAGTTACGGAGAATTATTTGTTGGACCTGGAGGCTGGTGGGGTGGTAGGTGAAGACAAGGGGAACTCTATCCCTAGTGGAGTGGTGGGAGGATGGAGTGAGAGCAGATGTGTGTTAAATGGCAGAGATGCATTTGAGAGCAGAGTTGATGGTGGAGGAAGGGAAGCCCCTTTCTTTAAAAAACTAGTACATCTCCTTCGTCCTGGAATGAAAAGCCTCATCCTGAGAGCAGATGTGGCGGAGACAAGAGGAATTGCGAGAAGGGGATGGCATTTTTTCAAGAGACAGGGTGAGAAGAGGAATAATCCATATAGCTGTGAGAGTCCATAGGCTTATAGTAGGCATCAGTAGATAAGCTGTCTTCAGAGATAGAGACAGAAAGATCTAGAAAAAGGAGGGAGGTGTCGGAAATGGACCAGGTATTCAAGGTTAGTATTCAAGGACTGGGAGCTAACCTCGATGAGTACGCCTCAGCTGTCACGGACTTTATTTGGAAGTGCACGGAGGACTGTGTGTCTCGCAAGGCGATCTGGGTATTCCCTAACCGGAAATCTTGGATGAATTATGAGGTCAAGTCCCTTTTGAAGGCTAGAGCTGTGGCTTTTAGGTCCGGGGTTACCAGTCGCTACATGGAATCCAGGCGTGAACTCCGGAAAGCCATTAAGGGCGCCAAGAGGCAATATCGAGCCAAGTTGGAAGCTCAGGCTAAACAAAGGGATGCCAGTAGACTATGGCAGGGTCTGAATGAGATCACTGGGCGCAAAGAAAAGGCTGGGAATATCAATAACTGTGGCGCTTCTCTTCCTGACGAACTTAACGTATTCTACACAATATTCCAACAGAAGAGGAGCGTCCTGCTCCCTCTGGATGAACCAGACCTGGTGGCATCGAGATTCATCGTCACCGAGGAGGACGTTAGAAGGGCCTTCCTGAAGATAAATCCAAGGAAGGCGACGGGCCCAGATGGCATCCCAGGACGGGTTCTCTGGGCCTGTGCAAGGGAGCTAGCTGGAGTGTTTGCTGACATCTTCAACTGCTTCTTGCTTCAATCTAAGATCCCCTCGTATTTTAAGAAGGCAACGATAATCCCAGTGCCGAAGAAGAGGAAGGTGGCATGCCTGAATGACTATCGACCTGTGGCTCTGACATCAATTGCTATGAAGTGCTTCGAGAGATTGGTTTTGGCACACATCAACCACGGCCTACCGGTCAACCTCGACGCTTTGCAATTCGCCTACTGGAGCAACAGGTCAACGGCAGATGCCATCTCTCTGACCCTACATTCCTCCTTAGAACACCTGGAGAATAAAGACGCATACGTAAGGCTCCTTTTCATTGACTACAGCTCTGCCTTTAATACCATCGTTCCAAATAAACTGATTCCTGGAACCTGGGCCTTAGCACTCAGATCTGCAGCTGGATCTTCAACTTCCTCACTAACAGGACCCAGGCTGTAAAAGTAGGGGACAAGCTCTCCTCTACAATCACTCTGAGCACCAGTGCCCCACAAGGCTGTGTACTCAGCCCCCTGATCTACTCACTGTACACCCATGATTGTGTAGCCAAGTTTCCATCAAACTCAATATATAAGTTTGCTGATGACAGAACAATTGTAGGCCGTATCTCGGGTAATGATGAGTTTGAGTACAGAGAGGAAATTAAGAACCTGGTGGCATGGTGCGAAGACAATAACCTATCCCTCAACGTCAGCAAGACGAGGGAATTGGTTGCTGACTTCAGAAGGTGCAGCGGACCGCACAACCCAACTGACATTGGTGGTGCGCAAGTGGAACAGGTCAAAAGCTTTAGGTTCCTCGGGGTCAATATCACAAATGACCTGACTTGGTCCGACCAAGCAGAGTTCACTGCCAAGAAGGCCCACCAGCGCCTTTACTTCCTGAGAAAACTAAAGAAATTTGGCCTGTCCCCTAAAACACTCACTAATTTTTCTAGATGCACCGTAGAAAACATTCTTCTAAGGTGCATCACAAGCTGGTATGGAAGTTGTCCTGTCCAAGACCGAAAGAAGCTGCAGAAGATCGTGAACACGGCGCAGCACATCACACAAACCAATCTTCCGTCTGTGGACTCACTTTACACCGCACGCTGTCGAAGCAGCGCTGCCAGGATAATCAAGGACACGACCCACCCAGCCAACAGACTTTTCATCCCTCATATGGCCAGATTTGGGAACAGCTTCTTTCCAACTGTGATAAGACTGCTGAACAGATCCTGACCCGGATCTGGGCCGTACCCTCCAAATATCCGGACTTGCCTCTCGGTTTTTTTGCACTACCTTACTTCCCATTTTTCTATTTTCTATTTATGATGTAAAATTTAAATTTTTAATGTTTACTATTTTAAACTATATTTAATATCTCTAATATTTAATATTTGTAATCAGGGAATGTGAAGAACAAAATCAAATATCGCTGTGATGATTGTACATTCTAGTACCAATTGTTTGGCGACAATGAAGTATAAAGTATGAAGTATAAAGGTAAACTTGAGGGCAGGGTGAAAGTTGGAGGTAAAGTTAATGAAGTCAACGAGCTTAGCATGCATGCAGGAAGCAGTGCCAATGCAGCGAGATCAGCATTAATTAGCTTGTTTATTTCAGCCTTTTTAAAAAAATGTGCTGGGTGTGTCCTGGCTACTGCTGCACCACTGCATGCTTCGCGGATCGGTATCGGTCCGCGGCCCGGAGGTTGGGGACCACTGCTGTACATATATTATTTCTACTTTATATAGGCTGTTGTGGTCGCGCTGATATGCAACGAGTGAAAGCAACACACTGAGTCGAGCATGGTCTGGTTGAACTGTTTACTGTTTCAAACTGCGCACACTTAAGTGCCTGCCCCCAGCATCCCCCCGCTCTTTGCAGGGCGGTAGTGACGTCGGCTTTTAGGCCGACGTCTGCCCTGCACTCAGAGCCCTCTCGGTTGCCGCTGGCTGCAGACTCGCCCGCGACTGCTGGAGCCAGTTCGCTTGCCGCGTGGGCGAGCTGCCACACTGTGTATTTATCATTTCATTCCTGCTTTTACTATATGTTAGTGTTACTTTAGGTGTATGTGTTATTTCGTATGGTTTGGTAGGTTATTTTTAGATCAATTTGGTCAAGGGGGTGTTTCTCGTGTGTTTCTTTCAAGGGTAACATGTTTGAGATGAACATTAAACTTTGAGGGTTTGGGCTAATAGGTTGGAGCAGTTTAGTGAAATATATGGAAGGATATAATGGGACGCATTGAAAGGGCAGGGAGGGGGCAATCCAGTGGACGGATGTATAAAATTTAAGTTGCTGGATGTTAAACTTTTGCAAGCTTCCTGCCCATCTAATCTTTATTTTATCAAATCAGAAAGTACTAACAGCTCGGGAACTAATCTATTGCCATTCCCTTGCCCTTGTGCAGTCTGCTTCCTCAGAAGTGAGTGTCCCTGCATCAAACGAAGCTGATAGGAAGAATAACTCCAGCCCTAGTTTACAGTCACGCCAAGGATCCTGCAGCTCGTCTGACGAATCTGTATCTGTGACACAATCAGGTATGAAGTTTCTAACAGCTATGTGTGAGCTTTTCAGTATTTATTGAAAATACTTGGTAGGTACTCACAGAATTCCATGTAACCACAGCTAACATTACAGCTCAGTACTGATGGGATAGTCTCAGTAAATCTGGCTGCTCATGAAGGGTTCCAATTGGCCATATCAGCAGAATTGTATTCAACTGCAAACTGTAATCTCGAGGCCTGGTCTATCACTCCTTTTGACCATTACTATCAAGCTGGGGACCAATGCCAGTTCAGTGGCGAGTAGAGAAAGAAGTTTTACAAGTTGCATTGGGTGGATCTGAACTGAATAGAGCTGCTACACAGAACCATCAGCTTGTTAAATGGCAAAAGCAGCATGCAGTAAACAGAAGCATCACACACAATGCTGGAGGAACTCAGCAGGCCAGACAGCATTAACGGAAAAGAGTAAGCAATCGATGTTTCAGGCTGAAAACCTTCATGACTGGAACGGAAGGAAGAAGGAGTCAGAAAAAGAAGGTAGGAGGAAAGGAAGGAAGAGATACAAGTTGGCAGGTGATAGGTGATACTGGGAGAGGTGGAGGGGTAAAGAGCTGGGAAGTTGATTGGTGAAAGGGGTAAAGGGTTGGAGTAGGGGGTATTTGATAGGAGAGGACAGAGGACCATTGAAGAAGGAAAGGAGGAGGAGCACCAGTGGGAGATGATGGGCAGGTAAGGAGATGAGGTGAGAGAGGGAAACGAATGGAGAGGAGGAGGGGGCAGTTACTGGAAGTTTGAGAAATTGATGTTTGTGCCATCAGGTTGGAGATGACCCAGACAAAAAATAAGCTGATGCCCCTCCAACCTGCGGGTGGCCTCACAATGACAGGAGACCATGGACTGACATATTGGAATGGGAAGTAGAGTTGGAATGGCTGGCCACCGGAAAATCCCGCTTCTTGTGGCAGATGGAGTGAAGCTGCTTGACAAAAGTCTCCCAGTCTGGTCTGGTCTGATCAATATATAGGAGGCAGCACCAGATACAACAGGTGATCCCAACAGACTCACGGATGAAGTGTCGCCTGGCGTGGAAGGGCTGTTTGAGGCCCTGATTGGTAGTGAGGAAGGAGGTGTGGGGGCAGGTGTGGCCCTTGTTCCGCTTGCAAGGATAAGTGCCAGGAAGGAGATCAGTGGGGAGGGACGAGTGGACAAGGGAGTCGTGTAGGGAGTGATCCATACGGAAAGATGTGCTTGGTGGTGGGCTCCCTTTGGAGATAGCAGAAGTTGCAGAGAGTTACGTGTGGGATGCAGAGGCTTGTGTGGTGATAGGTGAGGACAAGAGGAACCCTATCCCTCGTGTGGCGGCAGGTGGAAGGGTTGAGGGTGATTTGTGCAATGTGGTTGAGGGCTGCGTTGATAGTAGAGGAAAGGAAGCCCTTTTCGTTGAAGAAGGAGGATATCTCAGTTGTTCTGGAATGAAAAGCTTCATTCTGGGAGCAGATGCAGTGGAGATGGAGGAACTGAGGCTAGGGAATGGCATTTTTGCAAGTGATAGGGTGGGAAGACGTCTTGTCCAGAGAGCTGTGAGAGTCAGTGGGTTTGTAAAGAGTATCAGGAGATAAACTGTCTCCAAAGATGGAGACAGAGATCAAGAAAGGGGAGAGAGGTGTCAGAAATAGAAACATAGAAACATAGAAAATAGGTGCAGGAGTAGGCCATTCGGCCCTTCGAGCCTGCACCGCCATTTATTATGATCATGGCTGATCATCCAACTCAGAACACCGCCCCAGCCTTCCCTCCATACCCCCTGACCCCCGTAGCCACAAGGGCCATATCTAACTCCCTCTTAAATATAGCCAATGAACTGGCCTCAACTGTTTCCTGTGGCAGAGAATTCCACAGATTCACCACTGTCTGTGTGAAGAAGTTTTTCCTAATCTCAGTCCTAAAAGGCTTCCCCTCTATCCTCAAACTGTGACCCCTCGTTCTGGACTTCCCCAACATGGGGAACAATCTTCCTGCATCTAGCCTGTCCAATCCCTTTAGGATCTTATACGTTTCAATCAGATCCCCCCTCAATCTTCTAAATTCCAACGAGTACAAGCCCATTGAGGCTACCATCCATTCTTTCTTCATATGAAAGTCCTGCCATCCCAGGAATCAATCTGGTGAACCTTCTCTGTACTCCCTCTATGGCAAGGATGTCTTTCCTCAGATTAGGGGACCAAAACTGCACACAATACTCCAGGTGCGGTCTCACCAAGGCCTTGTACAACCGCAGTAGTACCTCCCTGCTCCTGTACTCAAATCCTCTCGCTATAAATGCCAGCATACCATTCTCCTTTTTCACCGCCTGCTGTACCTGCATGCCCACTTTCAATGACTGGTGTATAATGACACCCAGGTCACGTTGCACCTCCCCTTTTCCTAATCGGCCACCATTCAGATAATAATCTGTTTTCCTATTTTTGCCACCAATGTGGATAACTTCACATTTATCCACATTAAATTGCATCTGCCATGAATTTGCCCACTCACCCAACCTATCCAAGTCACCCTGCATCCTCCTCACAGCTAACACTGCCGCCCAGCTTTGTGTCATCCGCAAACTTGGAGATGCTGCATTTAATTCCCTCACCCAAGTCATTAATATATATTGTAAACAACTGGGGTCCCAGCACTGAGCCTTGTTGAACCCCACTAGTCACTGCCTGCCATTCTGAAAAGGTCCCGTTTATTCCCACTCTTTGCTTCCTGTCTGCTAACCAATTCTCTATCCACACCAATACCTTACCCCCAATACCGTGTGCTTTAAGTTTGCACACTAATCTCCTGTGTGGGACCTTGTCAAAAGCCTTTTGAAAATCCAAGTATACCACATCCACTGGTTCTCCCCTATCCACTCTACTAGTTACATCCTCAAAAAATTCTATGAGATTCGTCAGACATGATTTTCCTTTCACAAATCCATGCTGACTTTG
Source organism: Mobula birostris (assembly GCF_030028105.1). Taxonomy (NCBI): domain Eukaryota; kingdom Metazoa; phylum Chordata; class Chondrichthyes; order Myliobatiformes; family Myliobatidae; genus Mobula; species Mobula birostris. The sequence goes on from NW_027274040.1 coordinate 1,012,184, forward strand.
TCCGATGATTTCACTGCTTTCCAAATGTGCTGTTATCACATCCTTGATAACTGACTCCAGCAGTTTCCCCACCACCGACGTTAGGCTAACCAGTCTATAATTCCCCGGTTTCTCTCTCCCTCCTTTTTTAAAAGGTGGGGTTACATTAGCCACCCTCCAATCCTCAGGAGCTAGTCCAGAATCTAACGAGTTTTGAAAAATTATCACTAATGCATCCACTATTTCTTGGGCTACTTCCTTAAGCACCCTGGGATGCAGACCATCTGGCCCTGGGGATTTATCTGCCTTTAATCCCTTCAATTTACCTAACACCACTTCCCTACTAACATGTATTTCGCTCAGTTCCTCCATCTCACTGGACCCTCTGTCCCCTACTATTTCTGGAAGATTATTTATGTCCTCCTTAGTGAAGACAGAACCAAAGTAATTATTCAATTAGTCTGCCATGTCCTTGCTCCCCATAATCAATTCACCTGTTTCTGTCTGTAGGGGACTTACATTTGTCTTTACCAGTCTTTTCCTTTTTACATATCTATAAAAGCTTTTACAGTCAGTTTTTATATTCCCTGCCAGTTTTCTCTCATAATCTTTTTTCCCCTTCCTAATTAAGCCCTTTGTCCTCCTCTGCTGAACTCTGAATTTCTCCCAGTCCTCAGGTGAGCCACTTTTTCTGGCTAATTTGTATACTTCTTTGGAATTGATACTATCCCTAATTTCTCTTGTCAGCCACGGGTGCACTACCTTCCTTGATTTATTCTTTTGCCAAACTGGGATGAACAATTGTTGTAGTTCATCCATGCAACCTTTAAATGCTTGCCACTGCATATCCACCGTCAATCCTTTAAGTGTCATTTGCCAGTCTATCTTAGCTAATTCACGTCTCATACCTTCAAAGTTACCCCTCTTTAAGTTCAGAACCTTTGTTTCTGAATTAACTATGTCACTCTCCATCTTAATGAAGAATTCCACCATATTATGGTCACTCTTACCCAAGGGGCCTCTCACGACAAGATTGCTAATTAACCCTTCCTCATTGCTCAATTACCCAGTCTAGAATAGCCTGCTCTCTGGTTGGTTCCTCGACATGTTGGTTCAAAAAACCATCCCGCATACATTCCAAGAAATCCTCTTCCTCAGCACCTTTACCAATTTGGTTCACCCAATCTACATGTAGATTGAAGTCCCCAATTATAACTGCTGTTCCTTTATTGCACACATTTCTAATTTCCTGTTTAATACCATCTCCGACCTCACTACTACTGTTAGGTGGCCTGTACACAACTCCCACCAGCGTTTTCTGCCCCTTAGTGTTACGCAGCTCTACCCATATCGATTCCACATCTTCCCGGCTTATGTCCTTCCTTCCTATTGCGTTAATCTCTTCTTTAACCAGCAACGCCACCCCATCTCCTTTTCTTTCATGTCTATCCCTCCTGAATATTGAATATCCCTGAACGTTGAGCTCCCATCCTTGGTCACCCTGGAGCCATGTCTCTGTGATCCCAACTATATCATAATCATTAATACAGCCCCCCTGGCCACCCTCAGGGTCGCTCGGCTCGCTGTCGTCTAGGGAAACAGCCTCGGCCCCGCCAAGCTGGGTAATTCGTTTGTGTGGATGCTGTGTGAGGTACCCCACCCGGCCCAAATAACAGAAATTACACCAGATGCAATTAAATGATTTACAGTTTATAGATATTACTGGAACTATATAATTAAAAGAGAATAAAATATAAAAGGAAAATAAAATGCACCACACTTATCAAAGTTCAATCTCTTCGTGCACAAAACCATTGGAGCTCAAGGACCTTCTTCTTCACCCTGTGACCCCCTCGGACCACCTCGACCGGCCGCCTGGGACCAACAATGGTGGTCGACCAGACGCTCCACACGAGTCTGTCTCCGTCTCCTCTCCTCGCCGAACGTCCCGCTCGGGGTCCGACCCCGTTAGCGGACTCACAGCACCTGGTCCATCCTCTGTCTCGCTCTCCCGCCTTCTGCCCCAAAACCCCACGCATACAGTATCTTCAAATACACCAAAACCATAACAACTATCCCAATTGGTTAATAGCACCCTCTTATCACCCTCTAAACCACAATAAGCTGCTAGCGCAAACTTTCTCAGCGTTAAAGCACAACAAAGCCGCATTCCCCAGATTAACATAACAAAAACGCCATTTTAATTAGCCTCCGCAGTAACATAAAAATCGAAACCCCCTTACATTAATAACAATCTGCACTTTCAATTCATCCACCTTGTTACGAATGCTCCTTACATTGACACACAAAGCCTTCAGGCGCTCTTTTACAACTCTCTTAGCCCTTATACAATTATGTTGAAAAGTGGCCCTTTTTGATGCTTGCCCTGGATTTGTCGGCCTGCCACTTTTACTTTTCTCCTTACTACTTTTTGCTTCTACCCTCACTTTACACCCCTCTGTCTCTCTGCACTGGTTCCCATCCTCCTGTTGTGAACTAACCTCCTCTCACCTAGTCTCTTTAATTTGATTCCCACCCCCCAACCATTCTAGTTTAAAGTCACCTCAGTAGCCCTCGCTAATCTCCCTGCCAGGATATTGGTCCCCCTAGGATTCAAGTGTAACCCGTCCTTTTTGTACATGTCACGCCTGCGCCAAAAGAGGTCCCAATGACCCAAAAACTTGAATCCCTGCCTCCTGCTCCAATCCCTCAGCCACGCATTTATCCTCCACTTCATCGCATTCCTACTCTCACTGTCGCGTGGCACAGGCAGTAATCCCGAGATTACTACCTTTGCAGTCCTTTTTCTCAACTCCCTTCCTAGCTCCCTATATTCTCCTTTCATGACCTCTTCCCTTTTCCTACCTATGTCATTGGTACCTATATGTACCACGACCTTTGGCTCCTCACCCTCCCACTTCAGGATATCTCAAACACGATCAGAAATATCCCGGACCCTGGCACCAGGGAGGCAAACTACCATCCGGGTCTCTGGACTGCATCCACAGAATCGCCTATCTGACCCCCTTACTATCGAGTCCCCTATCACAACTGCCCTCCCCTTCCTTTCCCTACCCTTCTGAGCTACAGGGTCGGACTCTGTGCCGGAGGCACGGCCACTGTCACTTCCCCCAGGTAAGCTGTACCCCCCAACAGTACTCAAACAGGAGTACCTGTTGTTAAGGGGCACAGCCACCGGGGTACTCTCTATTACCTGACTCTTCCCCTTCCCCCTCCTAACCGTGACCCACTTGTCTGCCTCCCGTGGCCCCGGTGTGACCACCTGCCTGTAACTCCTCTCTATCAACTCCTCACTCTCCCTGACCAGACGAAGGTCATCGAGCTTCAGCTCCAGTTCCATAACGCGGTCCCTTAGGAGCTGCATCTCGATGCACTTGGCGCAGATGTAGACGTCCGGGAGGCTTGGAGACTCCAGGGCCTCCCACATCCGACACCGAGAGCAACAAACTGCCCTCACACTCATACTGCCCCTCTCCTCAAATAACAACAGAAAATGAATACCAAACCTTCCTCGCCTCGCCCGTTTCCGCTTAAGCCCGTTGAGCTGAAGCCCTTAAGTCTTCACTCTGCTCCTGGCTCACTCCGCACCCGCAAACTATGCTGCCCGCTGATGGAGAAGCAAATCATGCAAATCAGTTCTCCATGCTTGTAGCATGTTGTTTGATGACTCTTTGCATTTACTTGCAAACAAATTGTATGTAGCCCCCTGGTAAGCCTCAGACTCGCTCAGCTCGCTTTCGTCTAGGAGGAGCAGCCTTCGGCCCTGCCAAACGGGGAGATCAAGTTTGTGTGGATGCTGTGTGATGTACCCCACCCCACCAAATAACAGACAGTACGCCATGTGCGATTAAATGATTACACTTTATAAGTATTTCTTGGTGATGGGTTAGAACATAGAACATAGAATAGTACAGCACAGTACAGGCCCTCCAGCCCACAAAGTGCCAACCCTCAAACCCTGCCTCCCATAAGCCCCCACCTTAAATTCCTCCAGAAACCTGTTTTGTCATCTCTTAAACTTCACTAGTGTATCTGCCTCCACCACTGACTCAGGCAGTGCATTCTACACACCAACCACTCTCTGAGTAAAAAACCTTCCTCTAATATCCCCCTTGAACTTCCCACCCCTTACCTTAAAGCCATGTCCTCTTGTATTGAGCAGTGGTGCTCTGGGGAAGAGGCGCTGGCTATCCACTCTAACTATTCCTCTTATTATCTTGTACACCTCTATCACGTCTCCTCTCATCCTCCTTCTCTCCAAAGAGTAAAGCCCTAGCTCCCTTAATCTCTGATCAAAATGCATACTTTCTAAACCAGGCAGAATCCTGGTAAATCTCCTCTGTACCCTTTCCAATGCTTCCACATCCTTCCTATAGTGAGGTGACCAGAACGGGACACAGTACTCCAAGTGTGGCCTAACCAGAGTTTTATAGAGCTGCATCATTACATCGCGACTCTTAAACTCTATCCCTCGACTTATGAAAGCTAACACCCCATAAGCTTTCTCAACTACCCTATCCACCTGTGAGGCAACTTTCAGGGATCTGTGGACATGTACCCCCAGATCCCTCTTCTGCTCCACACTACCAAGTATCCTGCCATTTACTTTGTACTCTGTCTTGGAGTCTGTCCTTCCAAAGTGTACCACCTCACACTTCTCCGGGTTGAACTCCATCTGCCACTTCTCAGCCCACTTCTGCATCCATTCAATGTCTCTCTGCAATCTTTGACAATCCTCTACACTATCTACAACACCACCAACCTTTGTGTCATCTGCAAACTTGCCAACGCACCCTTCTACCCCCACATCTAGGTCATTAATAAAATGCACGAAAAGTAGAGGTCCCAGAACAGATCCTTGTGGGACACCACCAGTCACACTCCTCCAATCTGAATGTACCCCCTCCACCACCACCCTCTGCCTTCTGCAGGCAAGCCAATTCTGAATCCATCTGGCCTAACTTCCCTGGATCCCATGCCTTCTAACTTTCTGAATAAGCCTACTGTGTGGAACCTTTTCAAATGCCTTAATAAAATCCATATAGATCACATCCACTGCACTACCCTTATCTATATTCCTGGTCACCTCCTCAAAGAACTCCATCAGGCTTGTTAGACACGATCTGCCCTTCACAAAGCCATGCTGACTGTCCCTGATCAGACCATGATTCTCTAAATGCCTATAGATCTTATCTCTAAGAATCTTTTCCAACAGCCTTCCCACCACAGACGTAAGGCTCACTGGTCTATAATTACCCGGACTATCCCTACTACCTTTTTTGAACAAGGGAACAACATTCGCCTCCCTCCAATCCTCCGGTACCATGTTTGTGGACAACGAGGACATAAAGATCCTAGCCAGAGGCTCAGCAATCTCTTCTCTCGCCTCATGGAGCAGCCTGGGGAATATTCCGTCAGGCCCCGGGGACTTATCCTTCCTAATGTATTTTAACAACTCCAACACCTCCTCTCCCTTAATATCAACATGCTCCAGAACATCAACCTCACTCATATTGTCCTCACCATCATCAAGTTCCCTCTCATTGGTGAATACCGAAGAGAAGTATTCACTGAGGACCTCGCTCACTTCCACAGCCTCCAGGCACATCTTCCCACCTTTATCTCTAATCGGTCCTACCTTCACTCCTGTCATCCTTCTTTTCTTCACATAATTGAAGAATGCCTTGGGGTTTTCCTTTACCCTACTCACCAAGGCCTTCTCATGCCCCCTTCTTGCTCTTCTCAGCCCCTTCTTAAGCTCCTTTCTTGCTTCCCTATATTCCTCAATAGACCCATTTGATCCTTGCTTCCTAAACCTCATGTATGCTGCCTTCTTCCACCTGACTAGATTTTCCACCTCACTTGTCACCCATGGTTTCTTCACCCTACCATTCTTTATCTTCCTCACCGGGACAAATTTATCCCTAACATCCAGCAAGAGATCCCTAAACATTGACCACATGTCCATAGTACATTTCCCTGCAAAAACCTCATCCCAATTCACACCCACAAGTTCTAGCCTTATAGCCTCATAATTTGCCTTTCCCCAATTAAAAATTTTCCTCTCCTCTTTGATTCTATCCTTTTCCATGATAATTATAAAGGCCAGGGAGCGGTGGTCACTGTCCCCAGACGCTCACCCACTGAGAGATCTGTGACCTGACCCGGTTCATTAACTAGTACTAGATCTAGTATGGCATTCTCCCGGTCGGACTGTCCACATACTGTGACAGGAATTCCTCCTGGACACACTTAACAAATTCTGCCCCATCTAAACCCTTGGAACTAATCAGGTGCCAATCAATATTAGGGAAGTTAAAGTCACCCATGATAACAACCCTGTTATTTTTGCACCTTTCCAAAATCTGCCTCCCAATCTGCTCCTCTGTATCTCTGCTGCTACCAGGGGGCCTATAGAATACCCCCAGTAGAGTAACTGCTCCCCTCCTGTTCCTGACTTCCACCCATATTGAATCAAAAGAGGATCCTGCTACATTACCCACCCTTTGTGTAGCTGTAATAGTATTCCTGACCAGTAATGCCACCCCTCCTCCCCTTTTTCCACCCTCTCTATCCCTTTTGAAGTGCTGAAATCCAGGAATATTGAGAATCCATTCCTGCCCTGGTGCCAGCCAAGTCTCTGTAATGGCTACTACATCATAATTCCATGTATGTATCCAAGCTCTCTGTTCACCACCTTTGTTCCTGATGTTTCTTGCATTGAGGTACACACATTTCAGCCCTTCTACCTCACTGTCTTTACACCGTTTATACTGTTTCTCTTTCCTCAAAGCCTCTCTGTATGTTAGATCTGGCTTTACTCCATGCACTTCTTTCACTGCTCTATCACTCTGGGTCCCATCCCCCTCGCAAATTAGTTTAAACCCTCCCAAACCATGCTAGCAAACCTACCTGCAAGCATATTGCTCCCCCTCGAGCTCAGGTGCAACCCATCTAATATGTACAGGTCCCACCTTCCCCAGAAGAGATCCCAGTGATCTAAAAATCTAAAACCCTGCTCCCTGCACCAACTCCTCAGCCACGCATTCAACTGCCATCTCCTCCAATTCTTACCATCACTGTCACGTAGCACTGGCAGCAATCCTGAAAACATCACCCTTGAGGTCCTGTTCTTCAGCCTTCTGCCTCGTTCCCGAAACTCACACTTCAGGACCTCATCCCTCTTCCTGCCTATGTCGTTGGTCCCAACATGTACCACGACTTCTGGTTGCTTTCCCTCTCGTACCAGGATGTCGGGCACCCGGTCAGAGACATCCCGGACCCTGGCACCCGGGAGGCAACAAACCATGCGGGTGTCCTTCTCACGTCCACAAAATCTCCTGTCTGCTCCCCTGACTATAGAGTCTCCAATGACGACAGCTCTCCTCTTCTCCGTCCCACCCTTCTGCACCACAGGGTCAGACTCAGTGCCGGAGGCCCTGCCACCGTGGCTCACACCTGGTCGGTTGTCCCCACCAACAGTATCCAAGACGGTAAACTTATTATTCAGGGGAATGGCTACAGGGGTGCTCTGCACTACCTGTCTGCTCACCTCCGCCTTCCCCCCTCTGACTGCCACCCAACGACCTGCTTCCGACAGCCTAGGTGTGACTACCTCCCTGTAGCTCTCATCTATGACTGCCTCATTCTCCCTTACGAGTCGAAGTAGAAACTAATTAGTAGAAACAAATACAATAAAAGTGCTAAGTCAGTAACTCTATCAGTTCGGTGCACACTCGTTGGAGCTGTTACAGAACCGGGTCCCCCTTCCTCCAATCAATGTCCTCTGAACTCCCCCGACCCACGAATGGGACCACCCTCGGTGATCGACCATGCACTCCACACGAGTCTGTCCTCGTCTCCTCTCCTCGCCGAAGACCCTGGGCCTCGGACTCCCGCTCGGGGTCCGTGCCGTCGCCCAGCTTACAGCACCTCTCTCCTCCTCTCTCTGTCCCCATCGCGCCTTCTGCCCAAAGCCCACGAAAAACAATAGCTTACAGACACACAAGAAAGAATACCATCTTTCCCAATTGGTTAGCAAATGAATACAATTCCACATCAGTAATGATAACCCAAACGAGCTGCTGTAGAGAACCACTGTCTCAGCAGTTAACAGTACAGAAAAGCCATTTTATTAGCCTTAGCAAGTAACATAAAAGAAGAAACCCTTATATGTATCATTCAGACACTTGTCCCCTAGCTTCAGATAATTTCAGAGTGATGTCCTCTAGGGTAAATAAAGGAGGGAGCTTCAAACTGTAACTTTGCCTGGACATATAAAACTTCCCAGCTAAAGGTATTTAAAAAAGTGTTTTGTTGGAATTCCATATGTGGCCTTGAGTTCTTCAAATGACATAACTGTATTGCCATTATAAAGATCAGACACCTTAGCTATGCCTCGGGTCGACCAAGTTTTAAAACCAGGATCTGCTCTGCTGGGCTGGAGCTATCATTACCAAAGATAGCAGTGAACTGGGATAACTGTGATGTCTGTCCCAAATACGTGAGAGCATCGTGCCAAACCATTATTGTATTTTTTAAGAAAGGGTTTTTAGATTGTTTGAATAGTTTTTTCTTATTTGCTGAATACATATATAGTTCTAGAGGGATATTGATCAACTGGAATTCCATTGAGACCCAAGGAGGGGAGTGATCCTGAACAGAGTAAAACATTCCTGCTCTAATTTGGGCCGCCCAGAAATACCATATAAGATTTGGTAGCTGTAAGCCACCTCTATCATACGGCAGATATAACAGGGAAAGCCTAAGTCTTGGACGTCTATTATTCCAGATGAAATTAGAAAAAAATTTCTTTAATAAATAAAAGAAAGATGATGGAGGAGAAAGTGGGATAGATTGGAAAAGGTACAGGAACTTCAGTAAAATTGACATTTTTAGAATGTTTATGCGTCCAATCAAATTTATGAGCAATTTCGGCCATCTGTTTATAAGTTGAATAACTGAGTCTGTGAGAGGGTTATAATTAGTTGGGATAATTTTATCAATAGTAGGAGTAATTTTAACACCCAAATAGGTAAACCCTGTTCTGACAAAATGACGTCATCCACGTGCAGGACTATGCGATGTTCTATATCTCCTATAGTTATTCCTGCTATGTTAGCCTGTTTTCGAATTGCCATAGCAAGTGGCTCAATAGCCAGGATAAACAGGAGGGGAGACAGGGGTCAGCCCTGTCTTGTTCCCCGTTGCAGTTTAAAAGATGCGGAAAAAAGCCCGTTAGTCAAAACTTCACCCTTTGGGTTACAAAATAGAAGCTGTATCCACCTTAGAAATTTTCCCCCTATTCCACTCCACTCTGTCGAAGGCTTTCTCGGCATCCAATGACAGAATAGTGCTATCAGAGCTTCCAGATTTTTCATAACGTATATTAAGCACTCTTCGAATGTTGTGGAAGCCCTGTCATCCCTTACAAATCCATTTTGGTCAGGGTGGACCATTTTTGGCAAGAGTGGCTCCAGCCTCCTAGCTGAGCTGGCAGGCACTCTGTGAGCCACATGGAGAGGATATTGATGGGCTCACAGAGTGCATCACTGATTACATCAACTTCTGTGTGGACTGCAATGTTCCAACAAGAACTGTCCTTTGTTATTCAAATAACAAGCCATGGGTGACAAAGGACATTAAGGACATCCTGAACGCTAAAAAGAGGGCGTTTAGAGATGGAAATAGGGAGGAGCTGAAGGCAATACAGAAGGACCTGAAAGCCAGGATCAGGGAGGCTAAAGACGGGTATAGGAGGAAGTTTGAGTGGAAGCTCCAGCAGAACAACATGAGAGAGGTCTGAAGTGGGATGAGGACCATCACTGGGTTCCGGCAAACTAGCAACAGAGGAGCTGAAGGCAGTGTAGACAGTGCCAACGAACTTAACCTGTTCTTTAACAGATTGCACATTGCGGCCCCTGCCCATCCCCCACGAGTCATCTGTTGTCGGCCCCCAACCAACACATATTCCACTCTCCCCTCCTACCCCTCCTCACAGCCCCCCACCCTGCTCTCATGACGATACCCCTTCCCCACACGAAACCACCACGGTGGGCTTCACAGCTGAACAGGTGAGAAGACAGCTGAAACGTCTCAACTCAAGCAAGGCTGCAGGACTGGATGGTGTCAGTACCAGGGTGCTCAAAGCCTGTGCCCCTCAGCTATGTGGAGTACTTCGCCATGTCTTCAACCTGAGCCTGAGGCTCCGGAGGGTTCCTGTGCTGTGGAAGATGTCCTGCCTCGTCCCTGTGCCGAAGACACCGCGCCCCAGCGGCCTCAATGACTACAGACCGGTGGCATTGACCTCCCACATCATGAAGACCCTGGAGAGACTTGTTCTGGAGCTGCTCCGGCCTATGGTCAGGCCACACTTAGATCCCCTCCAGTTCGCCTACGAGTTGAGGATGCCATCGTCCACCTGCTGAACCGTGTCTACGCCCACCTGGCCAAGCCAGCGAGCACTGTGAGGGTCATGTTTTTTGACTTCTCCAGTGCGTTCAAATCCATCCGCCCTGCTTTGCTGGGGGAGAAGCTGACAGCGATGCAGGTGGATGCTTTCCTGGTATCATGGATTCTTGATTACCTGACTGGCAGGCCACAGTACGTGTGCTTGCAACATTGTGTGTCCGACAGAGTGATCAGCAGCACTGGGGCTCCACAGGGGACTGTCTTGTCTCCCTTTCTCTTCACCATTTACACCTCGGACTTCAACTACTGCACAGAGTCTTGTCATCTTCAGAAGTTTTTTGATGACTCTGCCATAGTTGGATGCATCAGCAAGGGAGATGAGGCTGAGTACAGGGCTACGGTAGGAAACTTTGTCACATGGTGTGAGCAGAATTATCTGCAGCTTAATGTGAAAAAGACTAAGGAGCTGGTGGTAGACCTGAGGAGAGCTAAGGTACCGGTGACCCCTGTTTCCATCCAGGGGGTCAGTGTGGACATGGTGGAGGATTACAAATACCTGGGGATACGAATTGACAATAAACTGGACTGGTCAAAGAACACTGAGGCTGTCTACAAGAAGGGTCAGAGCTGTCTCTATTTCCTGAGGAGACTGAGGTCCTTTAACATCTGCCAGACGATGCTGAGCTGTTCTACTAGTCTGTGGTGGCCAGTGCTATCATGTTTGCTGTTGTGTGCCGGGGCAGCAGGCTGAGGGTAGCAGAATCAACAAACTCATTCGTAAGGCCAGTGATGTTGTGGGGATGGAACTGGACTCTCTGACGGTGGTGTCTGAAAAGAGGATGCTGTCCAAGTTGCAAGCCATCTTGGACAATGTCTCCCATCCACTACATAATGTACTGGGTGGGCACAGGAGTACATTCAGACAGAGACTCATTCCACCGAGATGCAACACAGAGCGTCATAGGAAGTCATTCTTGCCTGTGGCCATCAAACTTTACAACTCCTCCCTTGGAGGGTCAGACACCCTGAGCCAATAGGCGGGTCCTGGACTTATTTCCTGGCATAATTTACATATTACTACTTAACTACTTATAGTGTTATTACTATTTATTATTTATGGTGCAACTGCAACGAAAACCAATTTCCCCCGGGATCAATAAAGTATGACTATGACTAATACCTTACAGAGAATTTTGAGATCATTGTTCAGAAGTGAGATTGACCTATAAGATCCACAAAGGGACGGTGGTTTTCCAGGTTTTAACAGTAGCGTAATTGCTGCCATATTAAGAGAGGGGGGAAGGGATCCAGTGTCAAATGACTTCTGATACATATCAAGCAGAGGTGGTATTAGTTTAGTCTTAAAGATTTTATATATTTCAATGGGAATTTCCATTGGGCCCAGGAGTTTTCCCTCCCTTCATGTTAGTTATAGCTGCAGACAATTCTTTAGCCTCTAAGTTAAACTCCAGTGAGATCAAGGACGTTTCATCTCGGGGTATAAATTCTAACAAGTTGAGAAATTCTGTTTGTGTTTGTGGAGCTGAATCTGAATACTCTGAGCTGTACAGATTTTGGTAAAATCTCAAAAAGATATTGTTTATTTCCTCTGGGACAACAGTTGTCACCCCCTCATCTGATTGTATGGAGTTTATTGTCCTTTCTGTTTGTATCTGTTTGACGTGCAGGCCAAAGGTTCACTTATTGTCATGTACAACTCTGAAATTTCTCTTCCCCAGATAGCCACGAAACAAAGAAAAAACATGAAAGTCATTGAATGGCATCCTGATCATCAGCACCCCCCCCCCCAAAACCACCCCTCCCTCCACACAGAAAATGGAACAGCAACTACCCCAGCCCATCCCCCTGCACTGAAAACCAACAGAACATTTTACCCCAAAACACCCTCCCCTCGCACAACAAAATGAAAAGAAACAAGTGATATAAAAACAGAAGATAAAATCCGTAAGTCTGAAAAAGTCAGCAGTCCTTAAACAGGGGTCTAAACCCGATGGTCTAAGCCAGGGGTTTCCACCCCGGGGTCCGCAGACCGCTTGGTTAATGGTCAATTTAAAAAAAAGGTTGGGAGCCCCAAGTCTAAAGTAAGACTACCCCTGTCAGTGGGCTACAAGTATAATTGTTACTATCGCACATTTGCTTCTGGTGCAAAAGGAAAGAAGATGTTCAAAGTTATTTCCGTCTTTAAACCAAAGTATCAATTTAATACGGGCAATCATTTCCATTCTGCAAATCATCCATATGGAAGCATTGCTAATAGACTATAAAAACATTTTAGAATAAACCACCCACCAGCAGCCCTGCAAGCAGAGGCATGTACTCCATTATCGCAAGGCGCACTCTCCATTTGGCATCTTCTGCTAAGTCTACAATGGCTGGCAGGAGAGACTGTGATAACTGGCCAATTCCAATAACTTCACTCATGCAGTCCGGATTGGAGATAATGTTCAAACGGACCTCAGGGCACTAGGAAGGAAAGGCAATTTTCTGAGTACAGCAAAGGTGAAAAACATTCATACTGCGAACGCTGTCTGACAAACACACTGGCGCTCCCCAGACTCTCTGCTTTCAAAGTATTATCTTGGACATTTATGAAATATTAATCCCACAAAAGAAATATGAATGCCACTTTCACACTTACAGTACTTAGGCACATGCACATCTAGCCAGGGTGCCGAAGACTTTTGCACAGAACTGTACTTGTCAACGTGCAGCGGAGAGCAAGCTTGTAAATCTGGCGGGAGCACAGGATGTTGGGAGTAGCGAGGGTGGAGCACCCGCAAGAGGGGCGTGGGACGGGTGGCTGAGGAGGAGTGCCAGGGGCAGGAGGGTGTGGTGCGAGTGCAGACACACTCAGTTCTGAGAACCCAGGCAAGGCCATTTGATTCCAAACAATTGGTCTATTGGTCATTACAGAATGTCTCTCCAGTGCTTCCCGCTCCCTTCCCCCTTTTCCCAACCAAAGAGTCAAAGGTTTGTTTATTATCAAAGCATGTATCCATATACAACTCTGAAATTTGTCTTCTCCAGATAGCCACGAAGAAGAAAGAACATGGAAGTCATTCAGAGAGAAACATGAAACCTACACCCCACCTCCCCCTTACAAAAAATAATGGCACCCCGATCATCAGATCCCCAAAACCACCCCTCCCTCCACACACAAAATGGAACAGCAACATCAACTCCCCCAACCCATCCCCCGCACGAAAAACTAACAGAGCATTTTACCCCCAAGCACCTTCCCCTCGCACAACAAAATGAAAAGAAACAGGTGCTGAAAAAAATAGAATATAAAAACCCTAAGTCTGAAAAAGTCCACAGTCCATAAACACAAATGCAGAACCATGATATCATCCTACACTATCACCGACATTCACCAAAAGAGGGGGACAGGGACATAACTCCCCTCTCCCTGCCCCCTTCCCACTCTCAGTCCACATCAGAGACCCATATCAGACATCTGTGAGGTTTATCATCACTCACAGATGTCAAGAAATTTGATTATTTTTTGCGGCAGCAGCAGCACAGTGCAATATATAAGAATTACTACAGGACCGTGCAAAACTCAGACACCCTAGCTAAATACACCAGTCTAAGACTTTTGCACAGTACTATACATTATGGTCTAAGTTATGGTCACACCAGCAGTATGCCAGAAATTTGAGTGTCAGTTAGCAGAAGTGAGTGCAGTTGTTTTTATTAAGGAGAAGGTGCTTGGGAAGCTGAAAGTTTTGAAGGTAGTCAAGTCACCTGGACTAGATGGGCTACACCGCAGGGTTCTGAAAGAGACAGCTGTAGAGATTGGGGAGGCATTAGTAATAATCTTTCAAGAATCATTAGATTCTGGAATGGTTCCAGAGGACTGGAAATTTCCAAATGTCACTTCACTCTGAAGGGAGGGAAGCAAAACACATGAAACTATAGGCCCTTCAGCCTGACTTCAGTGGCTGGGAAAATGTTGGGGACTCCATTATTAAGGACGAGGCTTCCAGTACTTGGAGGTGCATGGTTTCCTTAAGGGGAAATTACAGGCAGGATAGACAAAGGAGGGTCAGTGGATGTTGTTTACTTGGAGTTTGACAAGATGCCGCACATGAGACGGTTAATAAGTTCAGAGCCCATGGTATTACAGAATATATCCTAGTATAGATAGAAGATTGGCTGACTGATAGGAGGCAAAGAGTTGCAAATGAAAGGGGCCTTTTCTGGTTGACTGCAGGTGACTATTGGTGTTCCACAGGGGTCAGTACTGTGACCGTTTCTTTTCAAGCATATGTCAATGATCTGGACAATGGAATTGAAGGCTTGGTGGTCAGATTTGTGGATGATACCAAGGTAGGTGGAGGGGCAGAGAGTCTGTAGAAGGACTTGATGGATTGGGAGAATAGCAAGGCAGTGGCAGTTGGAATATACTGTAGTGTCCGAAAGTGTTTCGGGTTGGTAGGATTCCTCAGCCTTGGATGGCAGCCCGCCAAGGAGAAGGAAAACCCTGATTTTAAACCTCCGCTGCCTTGCAGCCATGCCCACCCACGGGAAAGGCTTTGGGGGTAAACCTAAGGCAGTTTGATGTTGTTTACAGCTTCATTCTGGCAACCTCTGCGATGACACTGGTGCCAAGCTGTACTGGCGCTTGCCCTTCCCTTCGACAACATCAGTGACGTGGAGAGGGGGAGCCTGCCGAATGGGCAAGAGCCAGTCCTTCAAACCTTCCTGCCCAGGAGAGGACACAGTCCACCAGAGGCACAAACCCATCATCCCCTGGGATCGAAGGGTGCCTACTACCAGAAATGTATGGCCATGCACTTTGGTAGAAGGAATAAGGGCTTGTACTATTTTCCAAATGGGGAGAAAATTCAGAAATCAGAGGTGCAAAGGCACTTGGGAGACCTCGTGCAGGGTTCCCTAAACGTTATCTTGCAGGCTGAGTTGGTGGTACGGAAAGAAAATGTTGGCATTCATTTTGAGAGGACTAGAAAAGATATAAGGGTAATGCTGAGGCTTTATAAGGCATTGGTCAGAACGCAGTTGGGGGTATAGTGAGCAGCTTTGGGCCCTTTATCTAAGATGTGCTGGTATTAGAGAGGGTTCACGAGAATGATCCTGGGAATGAAACATACAAGAGGAGTGCTTGATGGCTCCGGCTCTGTCCCTGTTGGAGTTCAGAAGGGAAGGAAGAGGGGTGAATCTTATTGAAACTTATGGAATATTAAAAGGCCTAGAACAGACAGGATGTTTCCTGTGACCAGAGGGCAGAGCCTCAGAATAGAGGGATGTCCATTTAGAACAGAGCTGAGAGGAAATTTCTTCAGCGAAAGGGCGGTGGATCTGTGGAATCCATCAATGCTGATGGCTGTGGAGGACGAGTCACTGGGTATATTTAACATGGAGGCTGACAGGTCCTTGATTAGTCAGGGTGTTAAAGGTTATGGGGGAGAAGGCAGGAAAATGGGGCCGAGAGGGTAATAAGCCAGCCATGATGGAATGGCGAAGCAGACACGATGGGCTGAGTGGCCTAATTGTGTTCCCGAGTCTTAATTGTCCTTTATTGTCCGTTCACTCTGCCTGAGTGCAGGCGAGCTCCTCGGGAGGGCCATGGGAGGAAACAACGGTCATTTTGTGAAAAGCTGCATTTCACAAAAGAAAAACACTTCAATTTCTGCGTTTGAGAAATCTTTCTGCACCTTTGGCATAAATACATGCAAAATACTAATTACTATTAAATTATCCAATAGTTCAAATCATGATTCGGCAGGCTATTTTCTTGATTTCATTTCAAACGAACAAATAATTCAAGGCTTGAATTAACAGCTGACAATTTGAAGATGTACACTTGGAATCTGTCAGCTGTGCCTGGAAAATCGAGGCATTTCCGACATTTGGGGAATTTTTTGAGGTGTAGCACATGAAGGGAATCATTTTAATTATAAACATGAGCAAGTCTGCAGACGCTGGAAATCCAAAGCAACTCACCTAAAACGCTGGAGGAACTCAGCAGCTCAGGCAGCGTCTGTGGGAATGAGTAAACAGTCGGTGTTTCAGGCCGAGACTTTTTATTGGGACTGTAAAGGGAGGGGGGAGATGCCAGGATAAAAAGGTGAGCAGAGGGGAAGGAGGCCAGCTGGAAGGTCATAGGTGAAGACAGGTGGGTGGGAAAGATCAAGGGCTGGAGAAGAAAGAATCTGAGAGAGGAAAAGAGAGGAGAGGAGAGTAGACCACTGGAGAGATGGAAGGAGGTGGGGACCCAGGGAGAAGTAATAGACAGATGAGAAGTAAAAGCTCAGAGTGGGGAATTGAGGAAGGGGAGGGGAAGGGAAAGATTTTTTTTAGTTTTTAAAAATAATTTTAATTCTGTAAAAATAGTGAAAGAATGCAAATTTCCATATTAATTAAAAAATCCAGAATTTGCACATGCAGCATTTTTGCTTAAGTTCACGCCAAAATAAAAAAGGAACTTGATAGATGGAAAAATAACAGCTCCATCACACCATTAAGCAATTCACCTTTAATCCAATATGCACTGAGATTACAAACTAGCTCACATCACCGCTTCTAAAGAACGCACTGCACATTTGCTCTTATCTAATGCTCTCAAACTAAAAGAACAGTTGGAGAGACTCTGGTGAAAGAAGCAGTTGTTATTCCATTCATGATTCATGAGAACATAAGAAATATTCTTTCCTACTTCTATCTTATCTATCCATTTCAAAATTTTGTATGTTTCCATAAGATATCCTCTCATTCTTCTGAATTCCAGAGAGTATAGTCCCAGGCAACTCAATCTCACCTCATAGGTTAACCCCTTCATCTCTGGAATTAACCTGGTGAACCTCCTCTGCACTGCCTCCAAAGCCAATATATCCTTCCTCAAGTAAGGAGACCAGAACTGCACACAGCACTCCAGGTGCAGTCTCACCAGTACCCTGTATAGTTGCAGCATGACCTCCCTGCTCTTGAATTCAATCCCTCCAGCAATGAAGGCAAACATTCTATTTGCCTTAATAACCTGGCGTACCTGCAAGCCAACATTTTGCGATTCATGCACAAGCACTCCCAAGTCCTTCTGAACAACAGCATGCTGCAATCTTTCACCATTTAAATAATCATCTTCTCTTCTATTATTCCTTCCAAAGTGGATGATCTCGCATTTACCAATGTTGTATTCCATCTGCCGGACCATGGACTCTCCACATCCACTGTACAATTTGCTTTTCCACTCAGTTTAGTGTCATCAGCAAATTTTGCTACGCTACACTCTGTCCCCTCTTCCAAATCATCAGTGTAAATGGCAAACAGCTGCGGGCCCAGTACCGACTCCTGCGGCACCCCACTCACCACTGACCGCCAACCGGAGAAACACCCATTTATACCAACTCCCTACCTTCTATAGGTTAACCAATCCACTATCCATGCCAATACACTTCCTCCATCTCCATGCATCCGTATCTTATTTAAAAGTCTCTTGTGAGGCACCTTATCGAACGCCTTCTGGAAATCCAAGTATACGACATCCACCTGTTCCCCTCTATCCAATGCACTCACTATGTCCTCAAAGAACTCCAGTAAGTTTGTTAAAGAGGACCTGCCCTTTCTGAATAAACGCTGCATCTGTCTAATGGAACCACTCCTTTCTAAATGTTTCGCTATTTCTTCTTTAATGACAGCTTCAAGCATTTTCCCGACTACAGATGTTAAGTTAACTGGCCTTAGAAATGTTATTCACTGAATAACATTTTCCATTCTGGCTCCCCTCTTCTCTTGTAATCTACCTATCACATCCCCCTGGGTCCTCTCTTCTTTCCCTTTCTCCCATGGTCCACTCTCCTCTCCTATCAGATTCCTTCCTCTCTAGCCCTTCACCTTTCCCACCATCACCTCCCCCTGGTGTTCCTCCTCCTTCCCTTTCTCCCACGGACAACTCTCCTCTCCTCTCAGATTTCTTCCTCTCCAGCCCTTTACCTTTCCCACCATCACCTCCCTTCAACCCCCTCCCCTACACACCAACCTTTCCCATCACGTGGTCTACCTATCACCTGCCAGCTTGTACTCCCCCCACCCCCGCCAACCTTCTTATTCTGGCGCTTCCCCCTTCCTTTCCAGTTCTGACAAAGGGTCTCGGCCCAAGGGTTCATTCCCCTCCATAGATGCTGCCTGACCTGCTGAGTTCCTCTAGCATTGTGTGCTTGTGCCTGTGTGTGTGTGAGTCTGCGTGTGTGCGTGTGTGAGTGTGTGTGTGTGTGTGTGTGAGTGTGCGTGCATGTGTGTGTGTGTGTGAGTGTGCGTGTACGTGTCTGTGTGTGTGTGTGTGCGTGCGTGTGCATGTGTGTGCGCGTGCATGTGTGTGTGTGCGCGTGTGTGTATGTGTGTGCGTGTGTGCGTGTGTGTGTGCGTGTGTGTGTGCGTGTGCGTGTGTGTGTGTGCGTGTGTGTGTGTGTGTGTGTGCGCGTGTGTGTGTGGCTCTGCATTGCCAGCATCTGCAGAATCTGTGATTATAACACTTTAGAATGCTGGACATCACCGCACAGCTCCAAGCAAACGGCAGTTACAATGTTTGTCAACAGGAAAGAAAGCAGATGAACATGGGCCAACTGCTGTCCCCTTCCAGGAATCAGTATCAGTGAGACACATCAGTCTGTATTGCAACACGTCCCGTTCTGGCACACTTATCCAGATACCTGTATCTCGTGGTGGAGCATGGACTGCTCGTCACCTTCAGCAGATGTACAAGTTCCAGAGACGACAACCAACTTTTTGATCACCTAATGAACAGTAAGCGACCTTTCCTCAGCACTCTCGACTTGACAACAGCTTCCAAACAGCACACAGAAGAAAGCTCTCCATTGGTGTTTGCCTGATTTCGGTAGGCTATTCAAAAAATATCCACCATGCCCACCAGTCACGCAAGGGGTATGTTAAAGTTTGTACTTCATGATAAAATTACCTTATCTTTGAGCTGAGCCAAGAACAGGGGAAGCAGGTGCTCAACAGTGCTGTCCTTGACCAGGATGGTGGACAAGCCCACAATAACAGAGGCCAGAGCTGACTTCACGTGTTGATTGGTGTCAGACACAAGTTCCTGGAAAAGAAACACATAAAATGATTAATTGAAAACCTAGACAGATATCTCAGTGAACATGCACAAAATGCCGGAGGAACTCAGCAGGCCAGGCAGCACCTACAGAAATGTCGACTGTACTGTTCCCCATAGAAGCTGCCTGGCCTGCTGAGTCCCTCCAGCATTTTGTGTGTGTTGCTCGGATTTCCAGCATCTGCAGATTTTCTCTTGTTTGTCATTAGATATCTCAGTCATGTTGCCATCCTGCTCCACGTTCTTATGATCCACCTGGTCAGTCAGGGATCATTCTTAAATAATTTCTTTTACAGTTTGATATTCTAGTTTATATAAATCATGGGACAGAACCGGCCCTATAACCCACAACGTTATACT
Source organism: Mobula birostris (assembly GCF_030028105.1). NCBI lineage: Eukaryota > Metazoa > Chordata > Chondrichthyes > Myliobatiformes > Myliobatidae > Mobula > Mobula birostris. The sequence continues at coordinate 1,032,057 of NW_027274040.1, forward strand.
TAAATTCCTAATCAAGTGGGCAATCTAATCTGCACGATGTCCATATTCTTCCATTTTCCTCACATTCGTGTGCTTCTTTAAACGTCATTAAAAGTCCCCAATATATCTGCCTCTCCCATCACTCCAGGCAGCCAACACTATGTTAAAAAACCAGCAACACATACAAGATGCTGGAGGAACTCAGCAGGCCAGGCAGCACCTATGGAGAACAGGACAGTCGATGTTTCTGTCCAAAGCCCTTCGGCAGGACTCAACCCTTTGGGAGAGGGGGAGGGAGTGGGAGAGGGAGATGGGGCGGGAGAAGGGACGGGAGAGGGGGCAAGATGTGGTTTGTGCTTGGATATTGAGCTTTTCCAGTTACAAGCAGTTCACAGTGATAAAACCTGAATTAAAAGGTGCCTGAATCCTTGTTTCAGGCCCACCCGAAATACTGAGGGACTTTTTCCTGAAGTGAATGAAATGAGTTGCTACATTAATTTTAGGTAGACTGTATAACCAGCCAAGAATTTGAGACGGCATATTACCTTAACATACAGCAAGATGTGACTTATTATGACAGTCTCCCTTCAATCTACTGGCAAGTTTTCACAAAAATCTGCAAGATAGAGTACTGCATGTTAAAGAGTTATTCTCAAACAAAACAGTGGAGTCAGAGGAAAGTACAGCACAGAAACAGGCCCTTCAGCCCATCTATTCTGTGTCAATCCATTTAAATTGCCTACTCCCATCGACCTGCATCTGGACCATAGCCCTCAATACCACTACCAACTACGTACCTATCCAAACTTCTCTTAAACGTTGAAATCAAGCTTGCATGCACCACTTGCACTGGCAGCTCGTTCCACACTCTCACCACCCTGATAAATCAATAAAGTTTAACAGATCAAGCAATTGCTGAAAAGCATCCGCCTACATATCTGTATCTTTTCACAAGACAGTGGCAAGAGAAAACATACATTCTGAAGCACAATTTAAGTCGCACAAGGAAAAGCAAGGCCAGCACCTACAGCGTAAACATCAAGAGTCAGACGGCACAGGTTCAATTCTGGCACATTTGTACGTTCTCCCCGTGACGGCATGGGTTTCCTTCCAGTGCTCATTTCATCCCCCATTCCAGTTGGTAGGTTAACCGGTCATTGTAAATCGTCCCGTGATTAGGCTAGGATCGAATCGGGGGATAGCTGGGCAGCGTGGCTCGGTGGACCTATTCTGCACTGTAATCTTAATAAATAGATGTTCAGAGGTATCAAATTGGCCCACTCCTCCTCTATAGTGTCAGCCAAGTTGTTCTGGTGAGTTGGCATTAATGTACCAGCTACTGAAGATGACTAGCAAAGAACTTTGGCAGGCACATCACAATTGACTTGAAACATTTGATTTATGGAAACTGCCCAGGCCAAGACGACTGATGCTGCGATACTTATCCCGACCAGCTCCACTTTGCATGAAGGCATAATCCATGACTAAACTACCACAATCTGAAAGGCCAAATATAATTCATGCATTCCTTTTCAAAACGCACGATTGGAGCCAGATTTTGTGGATGAAGTGGGTCCATCTGGGAAGCAACATCACAATGTTTCTACCTTTGTCTACTAGCTTGCTTACTCGAAAGCAGGGAATCCACATTACACTACCAAAGACGGTTCATGAAGCAATCCCTTTCGCATCTTCGTTTTACTTCAGAGGCTGTCCTCTCCAATCTGGTGACTCGATTTCGGGCTGATCGGGCACTTTGCTGTCTCCAAGCCCTTCATAAGCCCATGGTTGACTCCACCTCTCGCTGATTAAAGCGCTGAAGAAGATTGAAATCAAGTCAGGCGCACAGGGCAAGCGAGTATGCAGCGCCGTCTATCAGCCTCTCGCTGGCTGCTGCTGGAGAAGGCGCCAGCTTGTGGCAGCCTCTCACTGGCTGTTCCCGAGGGAAGGGCCTCGCGCTCAAGTGAATCTCCCTCTCTCCCCCGATGCTGTTGGCCGATGGTACCTGAGCATGCTTTAATCGAAGTAGATTTCGACTCATTCAGGTTTATGATGTGCTCTAGTTTCTAGTTCCAGTTTATCTCTCCATGTGATGATGCGCTTCTGCAGACACAATCGCTGGACAGTGGTGTGGCTGGGTGGCCCGACATCCACCCCAGTTTCTCTGATGAAAAATCCGATCAAGAGACACGTAGAGGAGAAAATATGCAGCTTATGAGGCAGTCAATGATTCCTTAAGGTTGTCATGGCCAGGGGCGGTAATGGGGACAAGCTCCCACTACAGACTAAATGCTCCTAATGGCATGCACCTCAAACCGCCTCTCACACCAAGTCCAGTTCCTGGCCTTTGCATGTGGCTTACTGACAGCAGAAGGAAGGTCACTGACACTTTAAAACTGGTCGCTTCGGTCTGATGGGGCTCATGGTTAGCAGCTCATCTAGGAGAAGGAAGACTCTGATCTCAAACCTCCAATGCCTTGCGCCTAAACCCACTCACAGGAGTAAACCTCGAGGGAAAAATCCGGAGCCGGATTCTCCCAGGCAGTCCTACGTTGAGTTCAACGCTGACTGGCAACTCCTGCAACGCCGCTGGTACCAGACTTTATCAGTCTCTGCCGATCCTTTGGATTCATCAGATGCGTGGAGAGGGGGAGCCTGCTACACGGGCACCAGCTTGCTCTCCATATCATACTGCCCTGGCTTACGTATCACATAGTCAGCTGCACGTAACTTCTATGGTGGACCCTGACCAACGGAGGGCCTCGGGTTAGGCAGTCAGTGGTACAAACGTGAAGAACACCATTCACTCTTTTTCACAATCTCACAACCTTTCAAGACTCTTCACAAGCAATGACGTGCACTTTGTAAGGAGCAGCCACCATCGAAACATGAAGTCAAGTGGCACACAATTCCTTTCCATTTGCTGTTATCCAGTTCTGGGATCAGATCAGGATGCCAAAGGGGAGGCATGCTGGCATGCTGTTCTCACTTGGAGAAGTGTCACCTGGATATGTGGTACCACATTAAATAGAGTCATCGAAAAGCACAGCGCAGAAAAGGCCCTTTGGCCCCTCTCGTCCATTCTGAACAATTCAAACTGTCTACTACCATCGGCCTGCACCAGGTCCATGACACCCCCACCCCCCATATCCCTACTATCCATGTACCTATTCAAACTTCTCTTAAATATTGAAATTAAAACTGCACGGACCACTTGTGCTGGCAGCTCGTTCCACTCTCATGACCCTCTGTGTGAAGAGGTTTCCCCTCACGTTCCCCTTAAACTTGTCACCTTTCACCCCTATCCCATGACCTCTGGTTGTAGTCCAACCCCACCTCAGTGGAAAAAACCTGCTTGCATTTACCCCATCCATACCTCCCCATAATATTGTACCTCCATCAAATCTCTTCTCAATCTTCTGCATTCTGAAGAACACAGTCCTAACCTATTCAATCTTTCCTTATAAGTCAGGTCCTCCAGACCAGGCAGCATCCACCGGACACTCATCTCTCACCTGTGGCTGCAAGCAGCCATTTGCACGTGACAGCAGTCTCATACTCCGGTGAGACTGGGACAAGCCAGTCCTAGCACACAAAGTCAGCCTCAGCGGACTGGGCGGGTGTGATCTACAGTAAAACCCAACGGCCAGGAAGGTGGCTCTGCATCGCTCCATGGAGAGCGAGGGGCATGAAAAGACACAGAAAACATCCTGGTCATCCACTGCAAACAAGAAGACCCCAGTTTCTTCTGGCGCTTGTTCATACCACTGGACCCGGACTTCTGAGGCCGAGAGAGTGGAACTGCCCCAGTGCAAAGACTTTTCCATTTTAAAAACTCTCCCGCACAGGTTTCCCGTCATCGTCGGACAAAATGTGCAACCACCATGCGTACTATACACAACCTTGACATTTGTCTCCTTACAGGCAGCCACAAAGCAAAGGAACCCAACAGAACCCATTAAAAACAGAAAACCATCAATCACACAATGCGCACGAAAAAAAGACAAATTGTGCAAACAAGAAAAGTAAGCAAATAATGTTCAGGACTGCACCGCAAAATGCCAGGTTGTACAGCTGGATCAAAGGCTCGTCTCCACTAGGAAAATTACAGGCACAGATTGCAGTGTCATTGCCCAGGACAAGAGTGTATTAGTAAAGTTATTGGTAGTTGTTTATGCTGCCAGAAAGTTGTCACTGTGCTTTACCAACAACAACTTAAACCGGATGGAAAAGACAAGAATGAGAATTCCCAACCAACCTTTAACTTTGTTGGCCCCAGCTGCTCACACTGCCTCACAATCTTTCAACAGGTTTTGGAAAGCAGGAGCTAGATCATTTTCTACAATTTCAGGACCCACGGTTTTCTGAAGCTTTAAAGGCAAGAGAAACTAAATGAGTAACAAAGATAGAGCAGGTTTCAATAGCAGCAATCTGTGCATTAACACGTGAACAGAGGAATCACAAAGACAACACCATCTTTCTTTTCCATGCTCGTCTCGCTGCTGCCATCAGGTAGAAGGTGCAGGAGCCTCAGGACCCACACCACCAGGTTCAAGAACAGTTACTACCCCTCAACCATCAGGTAGAAGGTACAGGAGCCTCAGGACCCACACCACCAGGTTCAAGAACAGTTACTACCCCTCAACCATCAGGTAGAAGGTGCAGGAGCCTCAGGACCCACACCACCAGGTTCAAGAACAGTTATTACCCCTCAACCATCAGGTAGAAGGTGCAGGAGCCTCAGGACCCACACCACCAGGTTCAGGAACAGTTATTACCCCTCAACCATCAGGTAGAAGGTACAGGAGCCTCAGGACCCACACCACCAGGTTCAAGAACAGTTATTACCCCTCAACCATCAGGCTCTTGAACAACAGGGGATAAGTACACTTATTCGATTGAGATGTTCCCACAACCAATGATCTTACTTTAATTACTCTTTATCTTGTTATTTCATACTCTTGTTCTTTATTGCTATTTATTTATATTTGCATTTGCACTTGACCTTTTATTAATCCTGTTCACAGTTACTATTCTATAGAAATTGCTGAGTATGCCCACAGGAAAATGAATCTCAGGGTTGTATGTGGTGACACGTACAGGTGTCCCCCGCTTTTCCAACGTTCGCTTTACGAAACCTCACTGTTACAAAAGACCTACATTAGTACCCTGTTTTCGCTATCAGAAGGTGTTTTGACTGTTACGAAAAAAAAATCAGCGCGCGTTAAGAAATCAACCACTCTCCCCTGGATTCAGAACGGCATTGCTTAAAAACGAGCCTGTGAGCAGCCGTTTGCAAGATGAGCTCTAAGGTATCGGAAAAGCCTGAAAGAGCTCGTAAGGGTGTTACACGTAGCGTAAAACTAGACATAATAAAGTGTTTCGATCATGGTGAACGAAGTAAGGACAACGGGAGCTTGGCTTGCGGAAGCTGACGAACATGATGTTGAAGAGGTTTTGGCATCCCATGACCAAGAACTGATAGATGAAGAGCTGATGCAATTGGAAGAAAAAACGATAACAATCGAAACCGAATGTGTAATGATAAAGTATGACTTTAATTTTGAAAGGGTACATCAGTTTAGGAGATATTTGCAGGATGGTTTGAGTCCTTACAAAGAACTGTGTGATAGAAAAATGTGCGAGGCTCAGCAGTCAAGCAAGCCTTTCACATCAGCCACAGCAGACGACGAACCTCAACATTCGACATCGAGGCGGGCAGAGATAGAAGATGAGTTGCCTGCTCTAATGGAAACAGACGATGATGAGATGACACGCCAGTGTCCCACCACCCCAACCCCCAGGCCACGGACAGATACTGATTCGCGGAGAATGCAATGGTAGCCGAGAGGCACACAGCACATCTTTAAGAAAGAAGCCGAAATAAACAAGCTAATTAATTAGGTGATGCCTACACGTAATTGTCGGCCCAGATCAGAGACGACGCAATCGGAAATCAGCACTGATCTGGGCCGACAATTACGTTTCGGGTGGCACCTAATTAATTAGCTTGTTTATTTCAGCTTTTTTCTTAAAGATGTGCTGTGTGCCTCCCAGCTACCGCTGCATTCCTGCATGCTTCGCGGCAATGCATCGCTCTGCAGCCTGGAGGGTGGAGGCCACGGCACCATCCAAACTCCGACTCAGCCTAACACATCATCATCAGTGTGCTCGGCACTGCCTTCCCGATTCCGGGAAGTGATACTACACTGTACATACATTATTTCTACTTTATATAGACTGTGTATTTTTACATGTTATTTGGTATGATTTGGCAGCTTCATAGCTTAAAGGTTACTGGAGAGAGTGTTTTTGCCAACAGCGCTTGCGTGAGATTTTCTGCCAACAGCGCTTGCGTGAGGTTTTCGCTATGGAGAACAGTGCCGACAATGATTGTGGAAAAGTATTTCTACTGTACATAGGCTGTATATTTATCATATCATTCCTGCTTTTACTATATGTTACTGTTATTTTAGGTTTTATGTGTTATTTGGCATGATTTGGTAGGCTATTTTTGGGTCTGCGAATGCTCACAAAATTTTCCCATATAAATAAATGGCAATTGCTTCTTCGCTTTATGACATTTCAGCTTACGAACCATTTCATAGGAACGCTCTACCTTCGGATGGCAGGGGAAACCTGTACGTACTCTGAAAATATCAACTTCAAAATTGAAAATCTGAACTGTACTTTAGCTACGAATTTCATTCCAAGATTAGTTTATATGTGGTCTTGAGCATAGAAAGTGCCTTTTGTTATGGTCTGTCATTAGCAATGATAGCAGAACATTATAAATACAATAAACTCTGTACCGTTATAATGCAATTGTTTTCAAACAATGGGTTGGAGCCAATTTCACAAGTACTCTGGCAACCTTTATCTTATTCCGGCATATTCCCCCTTCCTTTCCAGTCCTGATGAAAGGCCCAAAATGTCGACTGTTTATTCACTTCCTTAGATGCAGCCTGACCTGCTGAGTTCCTCCAGCACTTTTGTGCGTGTTACCTTATATAGAGCTTATTTTTGAACACGGGTTAGTTATCTTATAAAGACAAACAATATAACGTCTTTTCCTGTTCCAAGGGTAACAATCCTAAGCTGACAAAATGGCTGTGTTTTCTGTGTGCTTTTGAACACTGGTCCAACTGTAATTTGCTTTAATTTTCAATCAGGTTTACAGTTTTGAATTATGTAATTTTATCATGGGTGGCGGAGTGGAAATACATCTCTACCAAGAGAGGTGTAAGGCGTTCCTTCCCTCCGTTAGCCTGCAGGTCACCCTTGGGCAAGGTGTAGCACCTGCTTAGCCAACCCCATCTCCCCCAATCAGGGTCACGTGAAGCCATGGGGTAAGAGGAAAGAAACCCAGAGAAATGTTGCCGTTGTGTTCAGATGTTTATCAATGAGTGGATACCTCATGCTCGGTAAAGAAATAAATGAGAGGGGAGAAAAAGGGAATGGTTAGATAAATGATGTCCATTTGGAAGCAGCATTCTTTAGTGTTACCCAGGTAAAACATAGTCATAGTCATACTTTATTGATCCCGGGGGAAATTGGTTTTTGTTACAGTTGCACCATAAATAATAAATAGTAATAGAACCATAAATAGTTAAATATTAATATGTAAATTATGCTAGTAAATTATGAAATAAGTCCAGGACCAGCCTACCGGCTCAGGGTGTCTGACCCTCCAAGGGAGGAGTTGTAAAGTTTGATGGCCACAGGTAGGAATGACTTCCTATGACGCTCTGTGCTGCATCTCGGTGGAATGAGTCTCTGGCTGAATGTACTCCTGTGCCCACCCAGTACATTATGTAGTGGATAGGAGACATTGACCAAGATGGCTTGCAACTTAGACAGCGTCCTCTTTTCAGACACCACCGTGAGAGAGTCCAGTTCCATCTCCACAACATCATTGGCTTTACGAATGAGTTTGTTGATTCTGTTGGTGTCTGCAGCTGTAATGATCTATCCCTGATAATATATCCACAGATACTTCAGTAAGGCCTTTGACAAGGTCCCGCATGGGAGATTAGTTAGGAAAATTCAGTCGCTAGGTATACATGGAGAGGTGGTAAATTGGATTAGACATTGGCTCGATGGAAGAAGTCAGAGAGTGGTGGTAGAGAATTGCTTCTCTGAATGGAGGCCTGTGACTGGTGGTGTGCCACAGGGATCAGTGCTGGGTCCATTGTTATTTGTCATCTATATCAATGATCTGGATGATAATGTGGTAAATTGGATCAGCAAGTTTGCTGATGATACAAAGATTGGAGGTGTAGTAGACAGTGAGGAAGGTTTTCAGAGCCTGCAGAGGGACTTGGACCAGCTGGAAAAATGGGCTGAAAAATGGCAGATGGAGTTTAATACTGACAAGTGTGAGGTATTGCACGTTGGAAGGACAAACCAACGTAGAACATACAGGGTTAATGGTAAGGCACTGAGGAGTGCAGTAGAACAGAGGGATCTGGGAATACAGATACAAAATTCCCTAAAAGTGTCATCACAGGTAGATAGGGTCGTAAAGAGAGCTTTTGGTACATTGGCCTTTATTAATCGAAGTATTGAGTATAAGAGCTGGAATGTTATGATGAGGTTGTATAAGGCATTGGTGAGGCCGAATCTGGAGTATTGTGTTCAGTTTTGGTCACCAAATTACAGGAAGGATATAAATAAAGTTGAAAGAGTGCAGAGAAGGTTTACAAGGATGTTGCCGGGTCTTGAGAAACTCAGTTTCAGAGAAAGGTTGAATAGGTTAGGACTTTATTCCCTGGAGCATAGAAGAATGAGGGGAGATTTGATAGAGGTATATAAAATTATGATGGGTATAGATAGAGTGAATGCAAGCAGGCTTTTTCCACTGAGGCAAGGGGAGAAAAAAACCAGAGGACATGGGTTAAGGGTGAGGGGGGAAAAATTTAAAGGGAACATTAGAGGGGGCTTCTTCACACAGAGAGTGGTGGGAGTATGGAATGAGCTGCCAGACGAGGTGGTAAATTTGGGTTCTTTTGTAACATTTAAGAATAAATTGGACAGATACATGGATGGGAGGTGTATGGAGGGATATGGTCCGTGTGCAGGTCAGTGGGACTAGGCAGAAAATGGTTTGGCACAGCCAAGAAGGGCCAAAAGGCCTGTTTCTGTGCTGTAGTTTCTATGGTTTCTATAAACCAGCTGCTTCAGTACAGATTTTACACTCGTACAGAACAGAAAGATTTAATCTCAATGCTTTGGGGTGGTACTGGAATTTTCTGGCCTTAAGAGACAGAATTTTAAGTTTTTATAGAAAGGCAAAGATAAGAAAACATTGTCGTTGATGGCTCTGAATCCGAAAGTATGGGACACAAACAACAACGTGGGCAATTGTAATCAGCTAGTTTCTCAGGTCAAAAAAACAACTAAATAATGTTATTTAATCACTAAACAATGTTTCTTGATTGTTAAATAATGTTAAACTGATCGTTATTGTTTGCAATTAACCTATGTAGGCAATGTGCCTTATTTTGAAGATTTGGACTACACTGCGGTGAGAAAAGCACGGAGATTTCAGTAGATCCGAGTGTTTTCCCAGGCTAGAGAAGTCTAAGACGAAAGGGCATAGATTTAATTGGAGACACAGAACAGAACAAGCTGTTCCGGCCCTTCAAACTGCACCACCAGTAACCCACCAACTTGTGCAACAATCTACAATCACCCTTTAACCTACTAACCGGAATGCTCTTGGACTGTGCGAGGAAACCGGAGCACCAGGAGGAAGCCTGAGGCAACAAGGTTTTATACTGAGAACAAAGACCATCTGGTTCAAAACTATAAACACACAGGAGATTCTGCAGATGCTGGAAATCTAGCACAAAATACTGGAGGAACTCAGCAGGCCAGGCAGCATCTATGGGAATGAAATAAACAGTCGATGTTTTGGGTCGAGACTGCTCTTCAGGGCTATAAATCTGCCAATGACACAACCATTGTTGGCAGAATTTCAGATGGTAACAAGGAGCCGAAGAGGAGTGAGATAGATCAGCTGGTTGAGTGGTGTGACAACAATCTGGCACTTTGTCAGTAAGACCAAGGAACTGATTGTGGACCACAGGAAGGTGAGGTTGAATCACCACCTCCCTACACCATACCTGGTCTGTGTGAAGTCAGCAGTGGGAAAGAACCAGCAAGGTCCAGTCCATCAAAAGTTTTAAGCAGCATTTAATTAATGCACTACATCACAAAATTTACCACAACGACAGTAAGACCAAGGAACTGATTGTGGACGTCAGGAAGGGGAAGTCAAGGGAACACACATCAGTCCTAATCAAGGGGACTGTGGAAAGGGTGAGTAGTTTCAAGTTCCTGAGTGTCAAAGTCTCTGAGGATCGTCCTGGGCCCAACATATCGATGCAATTACAAAAAAAACGCACAAAAGTGGCTACATTTCATTCGGAGTTTGAGGAGAATTTGCAGGTCATCAAAGACACTCTCAAATTTCTAGAGGTGTACACGGAGAACGTTCTAACTGGTTGCATCGCTGTCTGGTATGGAGGGAACACTACTCTAGCCTGGGAAAACACTCGGATCTACTGAAATCTCCGTGCTTTTCTCACCGCAGTGTAGTCCAAATCTTCAAAATAAGGCACATTGCCTACATAGGTTAATTGCAAACAATAACGTTATAAAATCAGCTAGTTCCATCACAGGCATTAGCCTCTCTGGCATCCAGACACCCTCAAAAAGCAATGCATCAAAAAGAGGGCATCTATTAAGGACCCCATCACCCAAGATATGCCCTCTTCTCATTGCTACCATCAAGGTGGGGGTACAGGTGGCACACTCAATATTTCAGGAACAGCTTCTTCCCCTCTGCCATCAGATTTCCAAATGCACAATGGACACTACCTCAATAATTTTTAAATATCTACACATTTAATATATATAGTAATTTTTTAAAATTATGTCCTGCAATGTACTGCTGGCATAAAACAACCAAATTTCACAACATATGCCAGTGATATTAAACTTGATTCTGGGATGAGGTGAAAGTAAGGAAATATCACCCTTCTTGGAGGAGATAGATGAAAGAGTTGGAGACTTTGCAGAAGATGTCAATGAGAGGCTGTTGGAGATTCAGAAAAGGAAGTGAAGTGTCAGAATAAATTTGTAAATTCAGAGTAAATCCAGGTAACTCTGCGGCAAGATAAAAGTTGGTGGTAAAGGTGATGAAAATGTTGGGCTCCGCACGAGAGTATGAAGCAGCTCTGATATTATTGATGCCGGGGAGAGGGAGAAGAAGGCGAAGGTGTGTACAGGGATATGTTTGGACAACCAAAAGATAGCTGCAGCGAAAGCCCATGTGACTGTATCCTTTTAGTCCCATTACTCCTCAGGCTTTTTTGAAAATTTGTTTAAGCTTACTACTGGCTTTTCGACCTTTCGGCTCATTTTTAAACAGAACTGAAGTTCCCCTTAACTTCCTCCAGTCAAAAGTAAAAAATATCAGTGTCATCAACCTGTGCACGTGCTGAATCCCCAGATCCCTCGCACTATGCCAACAAGTTTGACCTAAACCCTTGTCACAGGATTATCCTTCAGATACACTGAAAAAGATCTGAGCTCAATTCAGACAAATTTTGTTCTATTTCAGATCCATGTTTAAAAACAGGCTAATTAAATGAATCTGGAAAAAAATCTCAGCATCTTTTGGCATGTCAGCCAAACAGCTTTTTATATTAAAAATACACAGGTGCTTGATTTAATGATTTTTTAAAACTATATTAGAGGAACTAATTGTGTTTTCATGACTTTTGACAGAATCAGAAGGAATTCGAGCTGGAACAGAAAACTTAAAGGCCAGTTTTAAAATATAAATGCATCATATCATCATACCAAAGAGATGCACTTTGTGCTTTAGCAATAACACGTACTTCAGAAAATTTGTCTGCCACCATATAGCGAACACACCAGGATTCATCGTCCACTGCCTGCCGGAGGGTAGGCATCACCAACGCTTCCAGGTCTTCCTGGGGCAGCAGCTGGGCTATGCTCACACAAGCCTCAACTGCCAACAGCCTCACTGAATCCTGTGAAAAAGATGTTCAAACTGGGTTTGAGCTGGTTCTTAATTAAAAAACAAAATTAATTTACTGAAGTTAACATTAGGAAGAACTAATCTCATCAAAAAAATTATAAAAATAAATACTGACAATATAACAATTGTTTCCCAGATGATATCCGTTCAGATCATAGCAACAGAAAGTAGCAACAGGTTTCATTACTTTGCAATGTGTGCTGGAATCTTCCCAGGATACAAGTACTGGAATGGAGATACTGAACTTGTAAGTTATAACTGCTGAAAAGGCATGTTTAATTGGGGCCCATGCAACTGTCCGAGGCTACACCTTTAGTTTGGAGAAAGTGGGAGAAACCTAAGTCAAACTTGAGAGTAAGAACTTTTCTACCAGGTGAGGAAAGATGGTGATGAAGGGGAACTGATAAGGTCTGTTGTCTAGAAAGAAGCAGAACCTTAAGGACTTCCTGGAAGGGGATGAAAACGTATAAACACTAAATCCATAGTGAAAATAAAGTGATCTGGGCCGGGCAACTGTAAGTGATTGAAGTGATGGAGAGATTACAGACCAGATAATGTTCTAAGTGTCGGTTGCCAGAAAAACATTGGCAAGAACTCGAGGAAAAACACTTCCTACTTCTTTTTAAAATTAGGACAACATTATTTGTTATATTGATAAAACCAGACAGGCTTCCGAATACCATTGCATCTCTATTGGTAGAGTAATCCTTCAATACCGTACCATATGAATAGCCTGGATTGTGGGACTCCAGGTCGGTCTTACAAGAGATATTGTTAAGCCTAGAAAATTGTAGCTATGGAGGAAAGATTGGATAAGTTTGGGTTGTTTTCTAGTCTTGAGATGTATAAAATTGGGAAGATTAAATGGCAGAAATGAGAAGGGCTTATTTCCTGAACAGGGGGATTAAAACAAACTGAGGCACATAGTAACTGCGAGTAGTATTAAAAGTATTTTCATTCAGAGGACGGTAGAGGGATATGAAATACTTCCAAGGCAAAAATTACCCTCATATTTAAAAAGTAAATGAATATCTGAAGAGCTGTGATCAACTGGGCTACAGAGCCTGAGGTCGGATGTGGAATTAGAATGGGTAGCTCTTTTCTTGACCGTCACAGATACAGTTCCCATCATATTTATTCTTATGGTTCTGTGAGCTTGGCTTAGGAAATAGGGAGGTAGGTTTTATTTTCAGAAACACAAATTAGTTGTTCAACTAATTTTTGAAAGTGTTTATACTTGTAAACTTTCAACTTAAAAGACTTTCTTTTATCAAGTTTTTTTGGAATGTGTCATCTCAGGTGTTTACAGAGAGAACATTTTGAGATGCAGACGTACCCTTTTTAACAATGCAACTCAATGACACATTAGATCCTTCATCCTCAGTAAGCGATTTGCAGTTCTTTGCAGATTCAGTCCTGAAAACAAAAAGCAGAAAACTAATTTTGAGTTTAAGAGCTTGGCAGATAAATATCATATTGTCTTTGGAATTTTGCAGTGACAAAGGATCGCAGATCGACAGTGTAGACTGCTTTTCTTTTCACAAATTCTGCCTGATTCCGTGCACGTTACAGCAAGCTACTCACAACATTTCTGAGCCAAATCCCAGAGTCTCAGAAGCACAGCAAATTTTACAGATTATCATTTAAACTGCAGAATAGAATGAATTATGCCACTGGATGGAACAATCAGCTATTGAAAGAAAACCTGCTAGAAATTTAGGTAAACTTTTTGAAAACAGAAATCAAAATATCACAGATGCTGGAAATGTAAAGAGAATGACAGAAATATTCAGCAGGTGAAGCAGTGTCTAAAAAGAGAGGAACAGAATTACTGAAATAATATTTCAAAAGTCACTGTCATTGTTTCATGCTCCACCTCCTCAGTAGAAATTACTGTACTACTCTTTAAAGAAGTCTGCTAAATAAATGAACAACAGTCACGTGCAACCTAATTTTAAAAAAAGTACTTTCAATAGGGGAGAAGGCATCCCATTATGTTTAACTTATAAAACAGTGATACTACCAATATTCTGAGAAGTCTTTTTCCAACTAAGGCTGTATTGCTCAGTGACATTACCTTTGTAGAGAAAGTGGTTTAGCCTTGGGCTTCTCAGCAGCAATGGAGGAAGGGGTTTTGATTTGTGGTTTGCTGGAACTGGACACTTTGCTTGAGTCCTTTTAATCATTTCATCACAGGACTGGTAATACAAGAGAAAGAAAAAGGTTAAACGTCCAAAGGTTCATTTTACTGTCAAAGTATGCATATTTGTCTGATATTTGTCTTCTCCAGATAGCCCTGAAATACAGAAAGACCATGAGAGTTGATGAAAGAAAAGACACCAACTCTCCCCACCATCAGTATGAAAAAGAAGAAGCAATAACAACCCCCGACTCCCCGACTCACAGAAAAAAACAGCAACAATAACAATCTGCAATCCCCTGACTCACAGAGAAAAACAGCGACAATAACAATTCCCGACCAGCTCACTTGCAGAAAAATCAGGGACAATAGCATTAAATCCACACTGCTCCCCCACAGGAAAAAAAATTACAATAACAATCCCCGACCCCCTCACCTGCAAAAAAGAACAGTGACAGTAGCATCAAAACCCCCAACCCCCACCTTACACACAAAATATTTACAGATCACCCACCCACCCACCAACCAGCCACAATTAAGAAAACACCAAAAACCTAAAGGAAACCAATATAAAGTACAGTCCAAAATTCACATATGTCTCAGAATATTGGAAACAGCTTTCCATCAGCATACGAAGGCAGTGGCTGCAAACTCAACAAATCAGCAAAAGCACTTTCAACTTAATAAATCCAATTTTAGTTGGTTAATTAATCAAGGCCAACAACTGAAAATATTCAGAGGATGGCAAATCAATTTGGTTAAATGCTGTAAAAAATAAATTGTAAAGACTGCAACAATCCAGATTTCTCCAAACTTTCAGAAAGCGTTGCCTCCTGCTGCTTTAACATAGCAGATACTGTCGTGGTTTCTCGTTTCTCACAAATGACAAGGAGACGCAGAAAATCCTTCAAGACGTTTTAAACTTTAATTTGCAAATCAAAGCTGAGACAATCAGAAAGGTAGTTGCTGACTGCTCCTTGAGGCTTGTATACAGCATTTTTTATAGCAATTTCCTATCTTAGCTACATTATCATATCTAGTCGGCCTGTGATTACATATCATCAATATATCCGCTCTTGACTTTCCACTATTGTTTTACTCTCCAACTTAATTATGTCCTAGTTTACATTTTAGACCAGGTGTCCTCTCGTCCCTAACCACAGTTATTTCTTAATTAGTCTTGTGTTGACATACTGCCACATATTTCATTACCTTACTCGCCACCATTATCTTTCTACTTGGTTTCATTCTAGTTCTCTTCATGAATTAATAGTGATTAGGTCAAAAGTCATGGCTACATAGTGAATACCCTCTATTCAGCTAGCAGTGGTTACATAGTAAATATAGAAAATATAATGTGTTCATTTGAGTAAATACTGAAATACTGTTGAGTAAATACTGTAAATACTGTAATACATAGAAAATACAATGTATGCGTTTACATTTTCCAATATAATCCACCCTTTGAGACCCACAGGGTCTCATTCAGAGAGAGAGGACTGAGAATCTATGCACAAAAGCTCAAATAAAGCCACGCATTTACTCCCAAATTTGGGTTAAACTATAGTTTCCTGCGCTTAAGACTCAGTGTTCTCTCCCTACCTCCCTAGGCCGCTGAGCCAAAAACCCGTCCCTTCGTATCTGAGACAGGGAAAAAGACTCAGGAGCCTTCACAACCTAATCCCCACATATTTTATCTCTCTCCTGTTCGTCTTGTGTGTCTCGTAAACTGTACGAATACATCATCGGTGCCTCCTTCTCCATAGGGCTCGACCCAACAATTTCCAGGAGCATCGGAAACCGTTTCATTGCAGCACGCACTACAAGCGACTTGAGGCATGGAAGAAAACAGCACAGAATGACCGCACAGCTTAGCAATACAATACCAATGGTTACTGCAATCTTGGTCAGCCATGCTCCCCATCCTCCTAGTTTACTGTTTAACCAGTCAAAGAACTGATGTCCAAACCCTGCATTTTGTTTAACTTCCTTTCTGAGATTTTTCAGTTTATTTATTGCTCTGGTAAATGAACCCTCCAGACTAGTGTTATTTGGTATAAAAGTACAGCACTGTTCCCCAAACATTACACAAACTCCTCCTTTCTCTGCCAATAGCCAGTCTAGTACCTGTCTATTCTGCCACGCCACTCTACTGGTTGCATCTAGCTGCTGCCCCAAGGCCTCTAGTGCATCATCAGTGTAGTTAATGAATCTCTGTTGATTATAATATATATAATTTATCCATTCAACATTTTTACTAACCCCTATTATAGGTATAAGTGCTTCCCAGCCCGCAGCAATCTCATTTCTTGCCTTAAATTCATTAGGTATACCTCTCGGCTGTCCTATACTGTCGATTTGGATTGTTGGATCAGGTTCATATTTTCGCCTCTTCCGCCGCAGTATCTGCTGCTTCGGAGTGTCAAATTGTACTTCAGGGGATACTACAACTTCTTGAATCAGCATAACCCGTGTACATGTACCTGTCCAACCGAGGGGGAGTGTGGATCTCAGACCTCCCTCCTTTCCACAGAGCCACCAGGTATCTGCTAACGGGATGGTCTGGGCATCCAGTGCACCGTCGGGCGGAGGAGTACCTGTCTTGTATCTCTGGCCTGGGGTTACAGTCTCAACACAGTTACCACTGAAATGTCCAACCAAGAGATCACCCGTCCGCGTGAAGCATTCATAACTGAAATGCTCCTGCACCTTGAGCTTTCCCAAAGTGGGTGCCTGGCTTCTTTTATTCATAGCCCACGGTCTGCTGTAATTACAGTTACAGGCAAGCTTGTTTTGATCATACTGCGAGGAAACCTGGTATAACATACACCAATAAGGGCACATTAGTATGTTATCAATACATTTCTGATAACAAGGATCTATCCCGCTACAAATTCCCATACTGCAGGTCTTGACTATACTTGGACACTGCTGTGCACACTGCCCCCTTCGCTCCTTTCGCCATTGCGCGCAGGTGGAAGAGTTGTAGGGCATGGGGACTACATACTGTGCTGGATTTGCTCTTGAGCATATATAACAATTCTGTCTCTTCATCATCCCTGCTGTATAATTCGCCCATTGGTACCACATGTTCTGGTACCATGGTACAGAGGTAATCGTTGTGCTCCTCTTACTCCTTTCTCTCAGGTTTTGTGGGATCCTAACAGTCCCATGCCACATCTGCCAAATTAATGGTCTCCAAATCTGCACAAGAGTATCTGAGTGTATCATCCCGGGGGGCAGAACTGGTCACCCCCAAGTCATCCCCATTATCGGAAAGAGTACTACCATCCATAACCCCATCCTTAGGGTCTTCTGGCCTGTCCTCAGGACCAAAAATTTCCCTTATTACTTGGTCAAGTTCCTGCGGTTCAGTGTCAGCTTCTTGTTGCTCTTGCCTGTCCCCTACTGTTTGTTCCTCTTCACCACTTACCTCGGGTGGCCCACCTGACTGTACCTGCGGGATTGCTCTAGTGCAGCAACTGAGATGATACCAGGTGGAGCGTCCTTCCACTTGAACTGCGGTGGGTGATGCTTTGGTTTCTGTAAAGGGCCCTTCCCTTCTGGGTTCGTTCCACTTTCTTCGGAACGCTCGCACGTAGACCTGACCGCCTGGCTTGATTGGTCCTTCCCCTTGATCAATCTCTGGCTCTTTCTGTTTTTCCTGTGCATAAATAGACTTATGTATCATAGTTAATTGTCGCATGTATTGTTTTAATTCCACTTCCAATTGTTCCAAACTAGGCCCTTTATATGGTCCTCTCCACCGGGGCACTGGCCTGGGCCTTCCGGTTAGCATTTCATGCGGTGTTAGACACGTCATCCGATTAGTCTGCATGCGGTAACTCATTAACGCTAATGGTAGTGCATCGACCCAGTTGAGTTTAGTATCTGCACAGATTTTGTTTAGTTTGGCTTTTAAGGTTCCGTTAATTCTTTCCACCATACCCTGCGACTGAGGGTGATACACACATCCGAATCTCTGCTTTATTCTCAGTGCTTGCAGTATTAACTTGACCACTTTTTGAATGAAAGCTGAACCATTGTCTGAGCTAATTTCTGTCGGTATCCCAAACCTTGGGATCACTTCGTTTGTCAGGAATTTCACCACTGTTCCTGCCCCTTGATCTTTCGAGGGTACTGCCTCCACCCATCTGCTGAATCTGTCCATTACCACCAACATGTATCTTTTCCCTCTTACTGTTTTTATCATGACTACATAGTCAATCACTAGGTGTTTAAATGGTCCTTCAGGTACGGGTATATGACCAATTAGGATTGAAATTCCTTTCCGAACATTAATCTGCACACATACCTCGCACTGTGACAAGTTCTGGCTCGTAGTCGGGCTCAAAGTCGAACTCGAAATCGATATCGAACCCGACCTCGAATTCGAACCCGAACTCGTATTCGAACCCGACCTCGAGGTCGAACTCGGGGTCGAACGCGGGGTCGAACTCGAAGTCGAACTCAAACTCGAACTAACCCTAACCACACCCCACCTCCCCTCGCCGTGAATTCTCAACTCCCATTACTTAACTATACCCCCGGGCAAGTCCCTCCCCACAACACCCCTGTATTTCCTACCGCACAACCCCCAGATCACAGCACACAGTCCCTATAAAAATGGCCCCAAAACCAAAACACTATCCATAGGCAATAACTCCACTATTGCAACTTAAACTCCAGAATGGATGTTGAAGAGTGGGAAGATCCCAGTAAGGGAAAGTTGGGGACCGAGATGATGATGACGTGGGCCAAAAACAAAGTGGCAGTGTAAAGTGATACTGCATCTTCAGTACGAGATCCACAAACACGAGAGGGATATTTTGCCCACTGCCCGCATAATCGCATTGAAGTTGAACTCGGACTCGAACACGATATCGAATTTGAACTGGAACTCAAATTCGAACTCCAATTCGAACTCGAATTCGAATTCGACCTCGAAGTCGACCTTGAACTCGAACTCGAACTGAAACTCGAAGTCGAACTGAAAATCCAACTCGCACTCGAACGCTAAATCGAATTCCAATTCGAACTCGAAACCGAAGTCGAACCCGAACTCGAATTCGAACTCCAAATCGATTATGAACCCACCCTCGAACTCGAATTCGAACACGAACTCGACCTTAACCTCGAAGTCCAAT
The DNA here is from genome assembly GCF_030028105.1 of Mobula birostris. NCBI lineage: Eukaryota > Metazoa > Chordata > Chondrichthyes > Myliobatiformes > Myliobatidae > Mobula > Mobula birostris. Next base: position 1,051,396 of record NW_027274040.1, read on the forward strand.
TCGAACTCGAACTCAAAGTCGAACTCGAACTCCAACTCGAAGTCAAACTCGAAATCGAACTCGAAGTCGAACTACAACTCGAAATCGAACTCGAAGTCGAACTCGGAATCTCAAAGTCGATCTCGAAGCCGCACTCGGTCGAAATCGAAGTCAAACTACAACTCGAAGTCGAACTACAACTCGAAATCGAACTCGAAGTCGAACTCGGAATCAATTTCGTTACCCGACCTCGAATTCGAACTCGAAGTCGAACTCGAAGTCGAACACGAAGTCGAACACGAAGTCGAACTCAGAATCAATTTCGAACCCGACCTCGAATTCGAACTCTAAGTCGAACTTGAACTCGAAGTGAACTCGAAGTCGAACTCAAGGTCGTATTGGAAGTTGAAGACGAAATTGAACTTGAAATTGAACTGGAATTCGAACTCAAACTCAAACTCGAAACCGAACTCGAAGTCGAACTCGAAGTCACACTCGAAGTCGCACTCGAAGTCGAAGTGAACTCGAAGTCAAACTCGAATTTGTAGTCGAACTCGAAATTAAAGATGATCTCTCAGTTGGACTCGAAGTCGAACTTGAATTCGAACTCAGTTGAACTTGAAGTCGAATTGGAATTTGAATTCGAACTCGAAGTTCTGAACATGGGCCTCACTTTTGTTCCAAGTGCAAAACTCCATAAGGAGCAGGTGGAGGGGGACATGGATAAGTTCTACAGGAGAGTGGTACTCGTCGACTTTGATGGGGAGACAGAACATAGAAAGACCCCTTTCACCCCACCCTCAGACTGGATGCCCAAGAGGAGGTACAGGTCAGAAGCGGTCCTACAATTTAAGAACACACTGGATGAGATAATGGAGAGGGAGAGAGAGGTACAGGATAAGCCCAATTAAACCAGGAAGGAGAGAGCAGCCCTGAAGGTGTTGAGGGAAAATATGGATATTGTCATCAAACCAGCAGATAAAGGGAGCAGCATAGTGATCATGGACAAACAGCAATATCTATTTGAGGCACACAGGCAATTAAACAACATGGAGCACTACACGAAACTAAAGGAACCCATATACTGGGAAACACGCACAGAAATTAGGAACATTCTGCGAGAACTAGAAAGGACTAGATACCTCGGGAAGAAACAGGTGGAGTACCTGACAGGGATACAGCCATGAGTAAGAAAGTTCTATATCCTCCCCAAAATACACAAGAACCCAGACTCATGGACTGTTCCAGGAGAAATACCACCCGGCAGGCCCATCGTGTCGGACTGCGGCAGTGAGTCATACAGGATAGCAGAATACATTGATGCCTTCCTTAACCCACTGTCGCAGAAACACTCCAGCTACATCAAGGACACGTACCACTTTGTCCGGATAGTCCATTCCATGTCAGTGCCCCCTGAGGCCATACTCTTCAACATGGACATTGAAAGCCTGTACACCAATATAGAAATGGACAGGAGTATAGAGGCAGTGAGGGATATCCTTCAGGAGAACCCTCAGCTAGGGAGACCAGACGAGGCCTTGATAGAACTGCTTCACCTCAGCCTAACTAAAAATGACCTTGAATTCAATGATGAATTCTACTTACAAGTCAAGGGCACAGCGATGGGAAAAAAGTTTGCTCCAGCCTATGTCAATATATACATGGCAAAATGGGAGGAAACAGTGTGGTAAACCATGTATATATGTTGTAACTTGGTTACCTGTCTGGACACACCCCTCTGCTGACTGCCCCTGTGGCTCCTCCCACAGAGTCCTTTTTAAAGGTGTTCGCCTTGCCCCTCCCCCCTCAGTCCGGGGGCAGACACTCATGCAGAGGTCGTATTGTACAGCGAATAAAGGCCTTTCAGTATTTTACCAATCCTCAGTATTTTGGAGTAATTGAAGCAAACAGTTTATCCAAAGTGTCCCAAAAAACCCATGTGTCTCTATAGATACCTGGATGACATCTGGGGAGTGCGGACACACTCAGAGGTAGAATTAGAGGAATTTATTCAAATCCTAAACACTCATCATCCATCCATTAAGGTTAAGGCCGCAACAGATAGGGAGAAAATTGACTTCCTGGACACTACGGTATTTCAAGAAGCACCAGAAAATGGCAGCCAGAAACTAGCCACCAAAGTATTCTTTAAAACCACAGACACACACACCCTCCGACACACCGGGAGCCACCATCCCAAACACACCTTCAGAGGCATTGTCAAAGGACAGCCTTCAAAAGGGGTAGAAACTTAAAAGACATACTAGTCAGTACCAAAGTACGAACAGCGCCAAACTGCGAGGTGGGAAACTGCCGGGCGTGCACATACATCAGAATTTCAAAAAGCATACACAGCAGAGCTACAGGAAAGTGGGCTGAGATAGAGCAGAGGATAACTTGCGAACAAAAGAATGTAGTATATGCAATCCAGTGTAAACAATGCCATATCATATACATAGGGGAGACAGGCAACAGCTTGAGAACCAGACTCACAGGAAACCTCAGTAATATCACAAGAGGAAACCAAAACAGACCAGTTAGTAGGCACTTCCTGGAGCATGGAAGGTACTCCTTAGCAATCCTGGGCCTGGAAACCAACATGAACTGGTCAAACCTCCAAACAAAAAGAGCAGAGAGGAGATGGATTGAAAGACTATAGACCCTTTCCCCAAACGGCCTAAACGAGGCCAAAAAAACCAGGCCAGCAACATAAAACGTACTCACCGAAGGGCCAACACTGCACCTGGTAATTTTTAAAAAATTGAGAAAATTAGAGTAGGGAAGAAGGGGAAGATCCCCTTCAGTAACCCACCCTGAAACAAATTAAGACAGGGGACCATTACATAGGAAAGGTTCGTCTTACTTTGGAAATAGAGCCTAACAACTAGGCCCCAGAACAGAACCTAATTCCCCAAGTAGGGAGGAGTAAAACTAGAAATTATAACGCTACAGGAGATAACCACTAGGAAGAACAGATGCGTAACGACCAGTTTAATCCAGACACTACACTTGCCCAACTTCCCAGCTTCCCCCATGGGGAAGAATACATCCCCAGCACATGACCCTGCCCTGAAACCTAACATCTTCATACCCCATAAACACAGATCCTCTTCTCGCCAGAGGGGCAAACTCACCCCACATCACCAGTTAGACCTCCCGCCGCCCAGCGGGCCCCCCTCAACCCTACCCCCCCAACCTAATCCTAACATGTGGAGGACCACACACCCCAACTAAATCCTAACCCTAATTTCCAATGGACGGGGCACCCCAACTAAACCAGACAGCACCCCAAATAACCCAAACCACACCACACTAAAGAGCTTATATAATAGTCCTTTGCCCTACCACTAAACCTAATACCTCCAACCCTGCTACACACCCCCATAAACCCAAAGCCTCACCCCAGCAAGGGGCCAAATTCCCACTGCCCGCATACTCGCATCCTAACCCCAGCCCTGACCCTAACCCTAACCCTCACCCTCATTTCCAAGGGACCGCGCACCCCAACTAAACTGGACAGCACCGCAAATAACCCAAACTACACCACACAAAAGGGCTCATATAACAGTCCTTTACCCGACCCCAAAACCTAACATCTCCAACCCTGCTACACACCCCCATAAACCCAAGCCCTTACTCCATCAAGGGGCCAAATTCGCCCAATATCACCAGCAGTTAGGATCCTATTTCAGCCCTCCCCCACTACCGCAGGGGACAACCCCCCCCCGCAATACCAATTGCCACCCCTCCCCACCTCCCTTCGCCGTGAATCCTCAACCCCCATTACCTAACTGTACCCCCGGGCTTGTCCCTCCCCACAACACCCCTCAATTAGCTACCGCACAACCCCCAGATCACAGCACACAGTTCCCATAAAAAAGACCCCAAATCCAAAACACTATCCATAGCTAATTAACTCCAGAATGGATGTTGAAGAGGAGGAAGATCCCAGTAAGGGAAAGTTGGGGACCGAGATGTTGATGACGTGGCCCAAAAACAAAGTGGCAGGGTAAAGTGATACTGCATCTCCAGTACGAGATCCACAAGCACTAGAGGGATATTTTGCCCACTGCCCGCATACTCGCATCGAAGCTAGAACTGACAGGTCTCTCTCATCATCCTGGTCCTCAAAAGCCAAAGTAAATCCAAGAAGCTATGAAAACTGGCGCAGACTACTGAGGTTAAACCCCAACCCCAACATACATTAGCCACAAGCTTCCACCACTTTATACCCACAGAACAGTAAACTCACAGTTTGAACACTTAAGTCACAATAAAACAACTTAATCCTAAAAGGAGAAATAGGATGAAATCTAATCTCAACTCTAACTAGGTATTAAAGGAATAGAAATAAAAAAATAGGGGCTCAAAGTATGGGGAGGGTCGAATAATAAAAAGGAGCAGCGCGATTAACGGATAATTCACCTTTAAGAGTCTTAACAAATAGGGCGGGCCAGCAACAGCAGGAATGGACAAACATGTTTGGTAAAACAATACAGAGGTGGGAGGTGGGCGTTTCGGGTGGTGGGGTGGGGCTGCGGAGGGTGGAGTGGAACATTTTAAAGGAAGACCACCTCAGACTTTACAAAATTCCCCATGAGGAAGCCAAAGAGAACAGGTGAAACTGGTGACTCTCCCAGTCGGGAAATACGCTTTATGGAAGGCATTACACTTTGTCAACTGCAATTCGCAGGAGTCGAAATCACTGAACGCAAGACGCAGAACAAGCGGTAAGAACATTAAGTGGACTTCATCGGAAGTTTGGTGATTATTGTCTTACTTTAACGATGTGGAGGAGAAATTAGAGAGAGAGGACCGGAGGCCTGCCAGTACATGGCGCGTCAGACTACCGTGGTAACGGCAGAAACCTGGGGTTTCCCAGGGATTCCTTTTCCACCACGGTTAGATTAATATATAAAATAATCCAGACTCTGCACCACCTAAGAGTTTTGGAACAAATGATCAGGCCACCGAAGGGGATCACCACCCATGCATATAGATACCCAAATTCATCAAGCCGGCGAACCCCTCCCAAGCAATGCTTCGTAAAATTGCTGCCAATGCGGACGCTTGGGCTAAACAGACACGACATATTTTAATTGGACACTACCAAAATAGCCTGCAAGAATTGGAACTAAAATTTATTGCATCGGATCTGACTGATCGCTTACCAGAAGCAATTAGCAAAACCGGAATCTGGAACAAACGAAATTTCAAGGAAAAATTTCAAATCAAATTGGAGGCCGTCCTAAAGCATATTTTTGATCTGGTCTCAAGACCTGTGCCAGAATGGCAGGCCGCAGCAGACCGGGCCCACGACGGGCCCCACAATTCGGACGCGGCCACAATGACCCCACGGACAATGGAAACCGCATCCCAAGGGGGAGAGGGGAACAGACCGTCCACCTCCAGGGACGGCTTCTGGGTCAGCCGTGACCGGACCCGTATCACACCCGAGCCCCGGAAAAAGACCGCCCAGGCTGCACCCCGTCCGTCGGCGACGACTAAAACGAACTTTGTGTCCGGTAATTGTGCTGCGGCACTGTCTCAGGCCAACAGGTCCTGAGAACAACACATGCAGTGGGAGTTCCGGCACTGGCCACAAGAGGGCGCTGGAGCTAGTTAACCCACTCGACGCCGATGCGGCCCCACTGCCCCAGTCACAGGAAAAGAGAAGACGCCAGGTGAGCCCCTCCCCACCCATGAGCCCCTCGGAGAAGATGCAATCCAACCTAGGAGCAGGGGAGCCCCAGCCCGCCACCCTTACAGCCTCCCCGACCCAAGACTCTGAGGATTGAGCAACCCACCCGACTCCAGTGCAGATGGGCACACAGACAAGGGGAGCCAGTAGACGGGGACCGAACAAGTCTTCCAACCCAGGGAACCACACAGCCCGAGAGTCGGAGGACATGGGACACACAAGAGGATAGGTAATCCCTATTTGCAACAACCAGGAGGGTCAAATAACGAGGCATCCTCACTCTAAACAGAAAAATGTAACTTGGGAACTAAGGCCCCTTAAACCTATACTAATTATAGGGGACTCTAACATTTCCAGGATTAAAAGATGCCCTAATAACGATGTTCAATTAGACAGCTTTCCGGGAGCCAAATTCACCCATGCCACTGCTATCCTGACAATGTTAGAACCATAACTGGAAACTAAGAAGGTTATCCTTTCCTTTGGATTAAACAATAGGTCACATCAACCAGCAGCAGCGACGAAACAGCTTCAGCAATTATTAAGAATGGCTCATATTAAATTTCCCAATGCCAGTATCTGGATGCCAGAGCTGAACTTTAGCCACTGTTTGACAGAGGCAGAACAAGCAACCCTGGGCCAACTAAATGAGGCTATTAGAACTAAGAATTATATCCCGGCAATCCCGGCAATGCAGGTTAAGGTAGACACAGACTACATCCATTAGACAGAAAACACAGCCCTGACCATAGTCAAGAGGTGGATGTAGTCTTTAAACTAGAGTGGAGACAAAGTCGAGAGAGGCAGGGTCCACGACTGGGAGAGACCATCGTGAACCTCTCCCATACATTCATCCCTACAGAAACCCAGCAAAAGGTTTCGAACAGGGACCTCACTTTTGTGCCAACTGCAAAACTCCATAAGGAGCAGATTGAGGAGGACACAGATAAGTTCTACAGGAGAGTGGAACTCGTTGACGTTTTTGGGGAGACAGAATGTAGAAAGACCCCTTTCACCCCTCCCTCAGACTGGATGCCCAAGAGGAGGTACAGGTCAGAAGTGGTCCTACAATTTGAGAGCACACTGGATGAGATAATGAGATAACTAAAGGAACCCATTTACTGGGAAACACACACAGAAATTAGGAACATTCTGCGAGAACTAGAAAGGACTAGATACCTCGGGAAGAAGCAGGTGGAGTACCTGACAGGGATACAGCCATGAGCAAGAAAGTTCTATATCCTCTGTTACGTACCCCGTAACTGGGCTGCCAAACCAGCAGAAATGGATCACTCAGTTGGAGTCTGGATTACTGGAACTAAGGAAGTTTTATTAAAGAAATAAGCAACACAGTACTCTAATCAAAAGGATAATAAATACAACAGGTTAGCAATGAATAAACACACATGTACACAGAACTAGGATAATAGGATCAATCAAGCTCTATCGTCTTCTAGGGGTAGATGACCAGTTTCAAAGTGACGCAAAGTTCAGTTCAATTGTGTTCAGTTCAGTTCACAGTAATCACTGCCGTGGGAGAGAGAGAGAGAAAGCGAATGAATATTCAAAAATGGCTTCCACACAGACCTTCGATATTCCTCGCAGTCAGCTTTCGGGCGAGCCCTTTGTAATGTCTTCTGAGGTCACCGACTGTGACCCCTCCGTTTCAGATACGATCGTTCCTCTGCAGTGAACCTGGCACCCAGGCAAGGGCGGACACACACCAGGTTCCCGCCGATCGTTCCTTTCCACCCTGTGCGTCTATGGCTTGGTCCCGCGCCAGCCCTTCAAAAACTCCCACCGACTTGTGGGAGACGCACCGCTTCCAGGGTCTCATTAGCTCGGGGTGTCGTGTGTGTCCTGCCTTAGCAGACCTGTCCCTTTTTATCCCCCTGCTGGGGTATCGCCTGTCCATCACACTTCAAACAGTTCAGGGTTCAAAAAGGAGCCGATTTTGACAGCTCTCAGACTGTGTCTCCTTCCGTTAAACTCTCCCGTCTCTTCATTAACATTTCCAAATGCTGCTCCATTGTCTTCCTTATCTCTCTTTCTCCTGAAGACAGGTGGCAGATCAACTGCTGATCCCACTGGTGCCAGCACAGGCCAGCTAACATCTTAATCTACGTGTACTCGTTGTAACCCTCTTTCGTCAAACCTCCCCAAAATACATAAGAACCCAGACTCATGGACTGTTCCGGGAGAAATACCACCCAGCAGGCCCATCGTGTCGGACTGCGGCAGTGAGTCATACAGGATAGCAGAATACATTGATGCCTTCCTTAACCCACTATCGCAGAAACACTCCAGCTACATCAAGGACACGTACCACTTTGTCCGGATAGTCCATTCCATGTCAGTGCCCCCTGAGGCCATACTCTTCAACATGGACATTGAAAGCCTGTACACTAATATAGAAACGGATAGGGGTATAGAGGCAGTGAGGGATATCCTTCGGGAGAACCCTCAGCTAGAGAGACCAGACTAGGCCTTGATAGAACTCCTTCACCTCAGCCTAACTAAAAATGACTTTGAATTCAATAATGGATTCTACTTACAAGTCAAGGGCACAGCGATGGGGAAAAAAGTTTGCTCCAGGCTACACCAATATATACATGGCAAAATGGGAGGAAACAGTTTATCCAAAGTGCCCCAAAAAACCCATGTGTCTCTATAGATACCTGGATGACATCTGGGGAGTGTGGACGCACTCGGAGGTAGAATTAGAGGAATTTATTCAATTCCTAAACACTCATCATCCATCCATTAAGGTTAAGGCCGCAACAGATAGGGAGAAAATTGACTTCATGGACACTACAGTATTTAAACAAGCACCAATAAATGGCAGCCAGAAACTAGCCACCAAAGTATTCTTTAAAACCACAGACACACACACCCTCCTACACACCGGGAGCCACCATCCCAAACACTCCTTCAGAGGCATTGTCAAAGGACAGCTGACCCGGTTTCACTGCATTTGCACCAGGGCAGAGGACTTCCACCAAGCCACTACTATCCTCTTCTCTGCACTTAGACACAGGGGCTGCAGCAGACGGAGACTCAGACACATCAAATCTGGCATTTTTAAAAGTATCACAAATCCCTGACCACGGGACAACACAACACGGAAACTACCCTTGATAACAGGATACAGTGGAATGGCAGTGAATATCCACAAGACAGTTAAAACACACTTTGAAGAGCTAAAAGCAGAAGGGGGGGACGCTGGGATTATACACCATTGTCTCAGCCTTCAAAAAGGGTACAAACTTAAAAGACATACTAGTCAGTACCAAAGTACGAACAGCGCCAAACTGCGAGGTGGGAAACTGCAGGGCGTGCATATACATAAGAATTTCAAAAAGCATACACAACAGAGTTACAGGAAAGTGGGCCGAGATAGAGCTGAAGATAACTTGCAAACAAAAGAATGTAGTATATGCAATCCAGTGTAAGCAATGCCATATTATATACATAGGGGAGACTGGCAACAGCTTGAGAACCAGACTCACAGGAAACCTCAGTAATATCACAAGAGGAAACCAAAACAGACCAGTTAGCAGGCACTTCCTGGAGCATGGAATGTATTCCTTAGCAATCCTGGGCCTGGAAACCAACATAAACTGGTCAAACCTGCAAAGAAAAAGAGCAGAGAGGAGATGGATTAAAAGACTACAGACGTATTCCCCAAACGTCCTAAACGAGGCCTAAAAGGCTACGCCAACAATATAAAATATACCCACTGGAGGGCCAACACTGAACCCAATAATTAAAAACATTGAGAAAATTAGAGGAGGGAGGAAGAGGAGGATCCTCATCAGTCACCCACCCTGAAACAAAATTAAGACAGGTGACCATTAAATAGGAAAGGTACATCTTTCTTGGGAAATAGAGCCTAACAACTAGGCCCCAGAACGGATCTATCTCCCCAAATAGAAAGGGATAACGTGAGAAATTATAACTCTGCAAGGGATAACCACTAGAAAGAATAGACTTGTAACGACCAGTTTGATCCAGACACAGCACTCGCCCCAACCTCCCAGTTTGCCCTCATGGGGTAGAATGCATCCCCAGCACATGGCCCTGCCCTGAAACCTAACATCCAACTCCAACTCCAACTCCAACCCTAACCCTAACCCTCAGCACACCCCATAAACCCTAGCCCTCTTTCAACCCAGGAGCCAGGTTCACCCCACATCACCAGCACCACGCCACCCCACAAACATCCCCAACCCTAGTATGCACCTTAACCATAACTTCCAATGGACTGCGCACCCCAATTAAACTGGACAGCACCCCAAATAACCCAAACCACACCACACAAAAGGGCTTATATAACAGTCCTTTACCCTACCCCTAAACCTAACATCTCCAACCCTGCTACACACCCCCTTAAACCCAAGCCCTTACCCCATCTAGGGGCCAAATTCGCCCAATATCACCAGCAGTTAGGATCGTATTTCAGCCCTCCCACCTACTGCAGGTGACACCACCACCCCTGCAATGCCACTTGCCACCCCTCCCCACTTTCCTTCACCGTGAAGCCTCAACCCCCATTACCTAACTCTACCCCCGAGTGTGTCCCTCCCCACAACACCCCTCAATTAGCTACTGCACAACCCCCAGATCACAGCACACAGTCCCTTTCAAAAAGACCCCAAATCCAAAGCATTATCCATAGGCAATAACTCCACTATTGTAACTTAAACTCCAGAATGGATCTTAAGGAGGAGGAAGATCGCAGTAAAGGAAAGTTGGGGACCGGGATGATGATGACGTGGGCCAAAAACAAAGTGGAAGGGTAAAGTGATACTGCATCTCCAGTACGAGATCCACAAACACTAGAGGGATATTTTGCCCACTGCCCGCATACTCGCAACGAAGTTGAACTCGAAGTGGAACTCGAGGTCGAACTCGAAGTGGAATTCCAACTCCAACTCGAACCTGAACTCGAAGTCGAACTCCAACTCAAACCTGAACTCCAATCCGCTACCCAGCCATACAGCACAGCCGAGCAACACCAACACCTCAGCACACCCCCATAAACCCTAGCCCTGTTCCCACCCGGGAGCCAGGTTCACCCCACATCACCAGCACCAGGCCACCCCACAAACATTCCGAATCCTAGTTTTCACCACAACCATAACTTCCAATGGACCGCGCACCCCAACTAATCCGGACAGCACCCCAAATAACCCAAACCACACCAACAAAACGGCTTATAGAACAGTCCTTTACACTACCCTAAACCTAACATCTCCAACCCTGCTACACACCCCCTTAAACCCAAGCCCTTACCCCATCAAGGGGCCAAATTCGCCCAATATCACCAGCAGTTAGGATCGTATTTCAGTCCGCCCCCCTACTGCAGGTGACCCCCCCCCACCCCCGCAATGCCAATTGCCACCCCTCCCCACCTCCCTTCGCCGTGAAGGCTCAACCCCCATTACCTAACTCTACCCCCGGGCATGTCCCTCCCCACAACACCCCTCAATTAGCTACCGCAGAATCCCCAGATCACAGCACACAGTCCGTATAAAAAAGACCCCAAATCCAAAACACTATCCATAGGCAATAACTCCACTATTGTAACTTAAACTCCAGAATGGAGCTTAAGGAGGAGGAACATCGCAGTAAAGGAAAGTTGGAGACCGAGATGATGATGACGTGGGCCAAAAACAAAGTGGCAGGGTAAAGTGATACTGCATCTCCAGTACGAGATCCACAAGCACTAGAGGGATATTTTGCCCACTGCCTGCATACTCGCATCGAAGTCGAACTCGAAGTCGAAATCGGAGTCAAACTCGAGGTCGAACTTGAGGTCGAACTCGAATTCGAACTGGAGGTGGAACTGGAAGTGGAACTCGAAGTAGAACTGGAAGTGGAACTCCAACTCCAGCTCCAACTCCAACTCGAACTCGAACCTGAACTCGAAGTTGAACTCCAACTCCAACTCGAACTCGAAATTGAAATCGGTCACAAAATCGAACCCGAACTCGAAAACGAACTCGAACCTGAACTCCAATCCGCTACCCAGCCATACACCACAACTGAGCACCGCCAACACCTCAGCACACCTCCATAAACCCTAGCGCTGTTCCCACCCGGGAGTCAGGTTCACCCCACATCACCAGCACCACGCCACCCCATAATCATTCCGAACCCTAATTTTCACCATAACCATAAGTTCCAATGGACCGCGCACCCCAACTAAACCGGACAGCACCCCAAATAACCTAAACCACACCAACAAAAGGGCTTATATAACAGTCCTTTACCTTACCCTAAACCTAACATCTCCAACCCTGCTACACACCCCCAGAAACCCAAGCCCTTACCCCATCAAGGGGCCAAATTCACCCAATATCATCAGCGGTTAGGCTCCAAGGATAAAGGGAGCAGCATAGTGATCATGGACAAACAGCAATATCTATTTGAGGCACACAGGCAATTAAACAACACGGAGCACTACACTAAACTAAAGGAAACCATATACTGGGAAACACGCACAGAAATTAGGAACATTCTGCGAGAACTAGAAAGGACTAGATACCTCGGGAAGAAGCAGGTGGAGTACCTGACAGGGATACAGCCACGAGCAAGAAAGTTCTATATCCTCCCCAAAATACACAAGAACCCAGACTCATGGACTGTTCCGGGAGAAATACCACCCGGCAGGCCCATCGTGTCGGACTGCGGCAGTGAGTCATACAGGATAGCAGAATACATTGATGCCTTCCTTAACCCACTGTCGCAGAAACACTCCAGCTACATCAAGGACACGTACCACTTTGTCCGGAGAGTCAATTCCATGTCAGTGCCCCCTGAGGCCATACAATTCACCATGGACATTGAAAGCCTGTACATCAATATAGAAACAGACAGGGGTATAGAGGCAGTGAGGGATATCCTTCGGGAGAACCTTCAACTAGAGAGACCAGACGAGGCCTTGATAGAACTCCTTCACCTCAGCCTAACTAAAATTGACTTTGAATTCAATGATGAATTCTACTTACAAGTCAAGGGCAAAACGATGGGAAAGAAGTTTGCTGCAGCCTATGCCAATATATACATGGCAAAATAGGAGGAAACAGTTTATCCAAAGTGTCCCAGAAAACCCATGTGTCTCTATAGATACCTGGATGACATCTGGGGAGTGCGGACGCACTTGGAGGTAGAATTAGAGGAATTTATTCAAATCCTAAACACTCATCATCCTTCCATTAAGGTTAAGGCCGCAACAGATAGGGAGCAAATTGACTTCTTGGACACTACGGTATTTAAATAAGCACCAGAAAATGGCAGCCAGAAACTAGCCACCAAAGTTTTCTTTAAAACCACAGACACACACACCCTCCTACACACAGGGAGCCACATCCCAAACACACCTTGAGAGGTATTGTTAAAGGACAGCTGACCCAGTTTCACCGCATTTGCACCAGGGCAGAGGACTTCCACCAAGCCACTACTATCCTCTTCTCTGCACTTAGACGCAGCGGCTGCAGCAGACGGAGACTGAGACACATCAAATCTGACTTTTTAAAAAGTATCACAAATCACGGACCACGGGACAACACAACACGGAAACTACCCTTGGTAACAGTCTGATGGCAGTGAAAATCCACAAGACAGTTAAATCACACTTTGAAGAACTAAAAGCGGAAGTGGGGACACTGGGACAAAACACCATCGTCTCAGCCTTCAAAAGGGGTAGAAACTTAGAAGACATACTAGTCACTGCCAAAGTACGAACAGCGCCAAACTGCGAGGTGGGAAACTGCAGGGCGTGCATATATATAAGAATTTCAAAAGGCATACACAACAGAGTTACAGGAAAGTGGGCCAAGATAGAGCAGAGGATAAATTGCGAACAAAAGAATGTAGTATATGCAATCCAGTGTAAGCAATGCCATATTATATACATAGGGGAGACTGGCAACAGCTTGAGAACAAGACTCACTGCACACCTCAGTAATATCACAAGAGGAAGCCAAAACAGACCAGTTAGGAGGCACTTCCTGGAGCATGGAATGTATTCCTTAGCAATCCTGGGCCTGGAAACCAACATAAACTGGTCAAACCTCCAAAGAAAAAGAGCAGAGAGGAGATGGATTGAAAGACTACAGACATATTCCCCAAACGGCCTAAATGAGGCCTAAAAAGCTAGGCCAACAATATAAAATATACCCACTGGAGGGCCAACACTGCACCCAATAATTAAAAACATTGAGAAAATTAGAGGAGGGAGGAAGAGGAGGATCCTCATCAGTCACCCACCCTGAAACAAAATTAAGACAGGTGACCATTAAATAGGAAAGGTACGTCTTTCTTGGGAAATAGAGCCTAACAACTAGGCCCCAGAATGGAAACTAACTCCCCAAATAGAAAGGGATAAAGTGAGAAATTATAACTCTGCAAGGGATAACCACTAGAAAGAATAGACTTGTAACGACCAGTTTGATCTAGACACAAGAGTCGCCCCAACTTCCCAGCTTGCCCCCATGGGGTAGGATGCATCCCCAGCACATGGTCCTGCCCTGAAACCTAACATCCAACTCCAAGTCCAACCCTAACCCTAACCCTCAGCACACCCCCATGAACCCTAGCCCTCTTTCCACCCGGGAGCCAGGTTCACCCCACATCACCAGCACCACACCACCCCACAAACATCCCCAACCCTAGTATGCACCTTAACCATAGCTTCCAATGGACCGTGCACCCCAACTAAACTGGACAGCACCCCAAATAACCCAAACCACACCACACAAAAGGGCTTATGTAACAGTTCTTTACCCTACCCCTAAACCTAACATCTCCAACCCTGCTGCACACCCTCATAAACCCAAGCCCTTACCCCATCAAGGGGACAAATTCACCCAATATCACCAGCAGTTAGGCTCCTATTTCAGCCCTCCCCCCTACTGCAGGGGACACCCCACCCCCGCAATGCCAATTGCCACCCCACCCCACATCCCTTCACCATGAATTCTCAACCCCCATTACCTAACTCTACCACCGGGCATGTCCCTCCCCACAACACCCCTCAATTAGCTACCGCACAACCCCCAGATCACAGCACACAGTCCCTATAAAAAAGACCCGAAATCCAAAACACTATCCATAGGCAATAACTCCACTATTGTAACTGAAACTCCAGAATAGATGTTGAAGAGTAAGAAGATCCCAGTAAAGGAAAGTTGGGAACCGAGATGATGATGACGTGGGCCAAAAACAAAGTGGCAGGGTAAAGTGATACTGCATCTCCAGTACGAGATCCTCAAACGCTAGAGGGATATTTTGACAACTGCCCGCATACTCGCATTGAAGTTGAATTCGAGGTCGAAGTCGAAATCGAGTTCGAAGTCGAATTCCAGGTCGAAGTCGATCTCGAACTCGAACTCGATCTCGAACTGGAACTCGAACTCGATCTCGAACTCGAAAGCCGTTATTGGAATAATTCTGCAGCGCAGTTTCCATTAATGCCCTCCAGGTCTCACATTCCAGGACAGCTGCCTGTCCTCAGCACTGGGACGAATCTGAACAAACTCCCATTAAAACCCACCCAGTCTCTCATTCCCGGAAATGCTCCTGTCTCCTGCGGCAATCCAAAGCAAAGTACGTTTAAAACCTTTCCCAGTCTCACATTCCCGAATAACCCTTTGTCCCCAGCACTGGAACGAGTCTGAACAAAGTCCCATTAAAACCTTCCCAGTCACCCCATCGGGAAATCTGCCTGTTCCCTGCACTGTGATAAATATGAACACTATGTCTTTAAGACAAGAACAACGTTTGAATCGATTACATTATTTAGAGGAGAGACAGTGGCTTAGTTCCGCTTGTCATTAAATATGAAAAATCAGAATGTTCAATTAACTGGATCGATATCTCTGATGGATATTTATGCAATAATTATCACGTTGGAAGCTTGTAACTTGACCATAAACAGGTTCACACAAGTTAACACATGAATTGCTCTGTTCACTCACCAGGAACTCCAATAACGGCAATGAACATGTACAATATTTTCTCCACACTTTTGTAGCTATCCAACATCGAAGTCATTTTCTCTGTCCAGTGATTTGTCCCCCTGTGCTACAGGTGATCTCTGATCTACACATGCTTGAGGTTCTTAATACCATTTAGCGACTCCGCAGGGACATATTTCAACGGATTTAAAACTAAACATTTTAAAACTATTTACAAGCCTATTATGTCAGACAGGTGCAATCCCCACGGTGAAGGATTATGACTAAATTAATAAATTAATTTTTGGACCATTTGTGTGAGTTAGTTTGTGCCAACAAAGGTGACTGATCTTCCCAAGGTGTCTTATCAATTAAACATGCTTCTACTGTAAATAAATACCTACTTCAAAGAAATCATTTGCCAAACACAGAATATTGAGGCAAATTATGTCATTGTAGCTTGTGAAATTGCATTGAATCACCTACTGTTATCATTCTCCTCATCCGTATAAACTCTTCATGTAGGTTGTGTTTCGGGGGCCATCAATCGAGAGGGTCTGCAAGAAAACGTCAGTTTGTGATGATGAATAAACACTTTCAGGTCCAATTTCTTCAGTGACGTAATCATAAAACCCCGTACGTGGCAAAGAACACGGCGGAGAGAGGGGGAATCAGATAAGAAAGTGTCCATGTGCGTGTGTGTGTGTGCGTGGGTCAGTATCCCTGTTACTGTGTCTGCCTAAGTGTGTGTGCGTCTGTGTGCACGTGTGTGCTCTGTGTGCGTGTGAGTGTGTGTGTGTGTGTGGTGTATGTGTGCTTGTGTGTGTGTGTGAGTGTGTGTGTATGTGTGCTTGTGTGTGTGTGTGTGCACATGTGTGCTTGTGTGTGTGTGTGCATGTGTGCGTGTGTGCATGTGTGCTTGTGTGTGTGTGTGTGTGTGTGTGTGTATATGTGTGCTTGTGTGTGTGTGTGTGTGTGTGTGTGTGTGTGTGTGTGTAAACAGCTTTAAAATGCCCGGCCCTAATCACCCCACTTTGACCGTGGATCTCCTGTACCGATATACTTCTATTCCTCACCAAGAACGTTTCCTTCCAGAAAAAGACCCAAGCAATTCACCATCATGTACGTTACATTTGGTGTCAGAGAGCACCATGAGCACTATAACAAGGATGCAGACCCTTCTGCCTGTTTAGACCTTACCGAATTTTAATCTGCTGAGTCTCATAATCGCACCTGGAGCATAGCCCTCAAAACCCCTCCCATCCATTACTCATTAGATTAGATTAGATTAGATTAGATTATGAGGACACACAGTCCTCCTTTATTGTCATTTAGTAATGCATGCATTAAGAAATGATACAATATTCCTCCAGTGTGATATCACAGAAACACAGGACAGAGCAAGACTGAAAAACTGACCCAAAACACGTAATTATAACATATAGTTACAACAGTGCAAGCAATACCGTAACTTGATGAAGAACAGGCCATGAGCACGGTAAAAAAAAGTTCAAAGTCTCTCGAAAGTCCCACATCTCACGCAGACGGGAGAAGGAAGAAAACTCTCCCTGCCATGCCCGCCCACAGACCGACTCTGAGTCGTCCGAAAACTTCGAGCCACCGACCAGCGCTCCGACACCGAGTACCGAGCACCATCTCTGCCGAGCGCTTCGACCGCATCCCCGGCCGCCAGCAGCAGGCAAAGCTGAAGATTTGGGACCTTCACTCCGGAGAATCTCGATCGCACAGTAGCAGCGGCAGCGAACCGGGCATTTCGGAAGTTTCTCCAGATATTCCTCCGTGCTTCTCACGGCTGTCTCCATTAAATCAGAATTGTGCACGGTACCCTATTTAACAAATACGATATCATTTCACCAGAGAGGCTGCGCGCGCTGCGTCGCGCCGCCATCTTCTCCTCCCGCCCACTTATCTGCAATGCAATCAAACCAACATTCACCAAATGCTCTGACAGCTCTTCCCACTCCTGCAAAACAAAACTATAATAATAATAATCCCAATCAGGTTCCTCTTAAATATTTAACTTTTCACTCTGAAACAGCGAACTCTGTTTCCAGTGTTACCCGGCTTTAGTGGAAAAATCCTGCTATCTTGCCTGCATTTATCTATAACAATCATGATTTTGTATGCAGCTGTGAAATCGCTCATCATTTTCCGACACTCTAGGGAAAAATGTCCTCACCTTTTCTACAGGAAGTATGTGGGAACTATAGAAAGATTGCAGAGGAGATTTACAAGGAAGTTTCCTGGATTGCGGAGCATGCCATGTGAGACTAGGTTGAGTAAACTTGGCCTTTACTCCTTTGAGCCACGGAGGATGAGAGGTGAGAGGTGACCTGATAGAGGTGTATAAGATGATGAGAGGCATTGATCATGTGGATAGTCAGAGGCATTTTTCCCAGGGCTGAAATGGCGAACACAAGAGGACACAGGTTTAAGGTGCTTGTAAGTAAGTAAAGAGGAGATGTCAGGGGTAAGTTGTTTACGCATAGCGTGGTGAGTGCATGGGATGGGCTGTCGACGACGGTGGTGGAGCCGGTCACGATAGGGTATTTTCTGAGACTCCTGGATAGGTACATGGAGCTTAGGAAAAGAGAGGGCTATGAGTAACGCTGGGTATTTTCAAAAATATGTACATGTTCGGCACAGCATCGTGGGGCGAAAGTCTTGTATTGTGCTGTAGGTTTTCCATGTTTCAATGTTTCCCTACAACTCGGGTCCTCAAGTCCCAAAAAACGTACTGTAAATTTTCTCTGCACTTTCAATTTTATTGATATTTTCCCTGTAGACAGGTAACAAAAAAAGGTACACAATAGTCCAAAATAGACCTCAGCAACCTTCCATACATCTTCAACATAACATCCCATCTCCTGCACTCAGTAATTTGATTTATGACGGCCAATATACGAAAACCTGTTTATATGTCCCTATCTACCAGTGACGTCACTTTCAAGTAGCACACTTACCGTGATCCCAGGAGACTCTGTTCTACCGCACTGCTTACCGTGCTTTCGTGCATCCCCAATATCTGTGCGACCACCAAACCCTCTAACACCCGTATATCCAAACTGCATTCTGTCAGAATAAGAATCATTACAAGAAGTTAACAAAATGGCGACCTGAATCATAAAACGGCAGCAAAAACAGCGGTCACAGTTAAAAATGCATTTACTATTAAAGTATCCAGAAATGAAGCAACCTTGAGATTCGTCACATCACCAAACCCAATGACACCCCCAAATCCGTGTGCAGCAACACATTTGGCGACACACCCAAAGGCTGTGCAATCCCCAGTTCGGTGCGCACCCCAGTCGGATTGAATACCTAAATCCATGCACACCAGAGCCCTCCTGATACCCGCAAATACACACTAGATTATCCCAGTGCAAGACCTACTTCAAACGTTCACAAATTAGCGGCCTACGCCTAAAAAATATCGAGAACAAAATTCAATGTGTATTTATTTCTGCCGTATTTATAAATGAAATAACCTTGAGATTCATCACAAACGAAATTCCCCCAACAGCCCCAAATCAGTGTGCACCCCCATATTCGCCGAAATATTCCCAACCTGCATGCAAATCTACCCGACCAAATTCTTCAGCTTCTGATTGCTGAGAGGAAGGCCGAAATCCATAGATGTACTTTCAACGGGTTTTGCAGTAAGCTGTCAAGCCAATCATTCCACTCAACACCTTCATGTGTAAGGAGCGATAAGAAATGTGAAGCAATACTTGTGTTTGAAATAATGTGTGATGAGTTTCCAACTGTAAATCTGACCTACTGCGAGAATGATGTTTACAAAACCAAAATCAAATCTGAACAAATTACACGTTTACATGGACAAATTTCCAGCACCCACGTAAACCTATAATGATAGCAACCAATTCTGCTTTACCTCTGATAACTGGGGTGGGTAGGTCGTTTCTTTATCGTCACCTATAATTCGGGCACAAGACAGGCACGCCAACGTGCCCAGTCAAATTATATATTGATCCATCTGTAAAAATGCTTAACACATCATCATAATTATCCTGAATATACGAATTAACCAACAAATTCACATGACAGCAATCTTACCACTGACAAGTCTTCAAGAGTTTGACCATATGATTTCAAATTAAGTGCAGGTCTGTTCATCCTGTTTATAAAACAGATAACAACACTTGAACTTACAGGGCGCCTCGAAAGGACACGTGTAGCAGTAGGGCTCTCAATCGATACGATTAAATATTCTTGTTTCAGACTGGTACAGCTAAAAACCGCAACTGCTTCCAAGGTCAGTACAGTAATCAAAGATGCATTAATGCGTTTAAAGGGACTATCACTGCTTAGCACTGACGTAAGCAATGCTGATTCTTGACGGAGTTCTCGCCGGATTCTAGGTAGGAAACGTTATGGTAGATCAAGGATACAGGTGCTTTGAATGAAACGGGGTATTAAATTCCCAATACAGACTATCGAACTGGCAAACGTGCATCTCTGGTGAATAAAATCGATGATGGCAGAGCTAGGGTGCTGAATCAGAGGCACATAAGGAATCCAGCTTAACCCCCTCCGTACGGGATGCCGCGATTCAAATCAACGGGTTTACACTGATAGAATAGATCTATACAGTCTCTCAACGCAGAGTTGAGGAGTATGCCTCATGATATACTCTTCTTGGTGCACAAACCTATCAGAGCTGTCCCAATTTTGCTCAACAGACCTCGAATATCTAGCAGTTAAGTGCCCTCCTTTCTATCTACCGCGGGAGATTTCCGAGATCATTTTGCTAGTGATATACATTCAACTTCAGGCCAATGCAAATCAGACTTTAGATTATCTGAACAATGGGTACAGTATGAACGAGACAACGGACTCCAACGCTTTCACCATCCCTCTGGGGGATTTTAACCAGTCCAGTCTGAAAAAAAAAGAAGTCATGAAGAAATTACCATTAAATATATCAGTTGCAATTCCAGAGGAAGCAACAGAACCACTGCTACACCACCATAAAGAATGCCTACCATGCTATTCCACGGCAGCACCTCGGGCTGTCTGATCACCTGGCCGTTCTTCTACTCCCTCAGTATAGGCAGAGACCAAAGACTGCAGCACCAGAACTGAGGACCAAGATGGTATGGATATTTAAAGCAGAGGAGCGCTCACAGAACTGTTTTGAATCGGTGGACTGGACTGCATTCAGGGATTCATTTTCGATCCTGGATGAGTATGCTGCAGTTGTTACCATCTTCATTAAAACCTGTGTGGATGAGTGTGTGCCCACAAAGACTAACTGTGCATTTCAAACCAGAGGCCGTGGATGGACCAGGAGGTACGTCGTCTGCTGAAGGCTAGGTCTATGGCATTCAAGCTTGACAACCCAGGTTTGTACCAGAACAGAAGGCATGATTTGCGGAGGGCTATTTCAAGGGCGAAGGGACATTTTCGAACCAGGTTGGAGGCGACATCGGATGTACGGCAACTCTGGCAGGGCCTACAAGACATTGCTTCCTACAAAGCGAACCCAATAACTTGAGTGACAGTGATGTTTCACTCACAGATAAACTCAACGTCTTCTATGCACGCTTATCAAGGGAGGATAGAACTACAACTGTGATGATCCCTGCTGTACCTGATGATTCTGTAGTCCCTGTCCAGGAGGCCGATGTTAGGCTGTCTTTAAAGAGAGTGAGCTTTCGTAAGGTTGAAGGTCCCGACAGAGGTAACGTTCGGAAATCCTGTGCCAAACAGCTCGCGGGACTATTCAAGAACATTTTCAACTTCCCGCTGCTACGGGCAAACGTTCCCTCTTGCTTCAAAAAGGCAACAATTATACCAGTGCCTAAGAAGAATAATGTGAGTTGTTTCAATCACTATCGCCCGGTAACACTCACATCTACTGTGATAAAATATTTGAGAGGTTGGTCATGACTCGACTGAACTCCCGCTTCAGCAAGGAATTTGGCCCATTGCAATTTGCCTATCGCAACAATACGTCAACACATCGGGCATTCACAGAGATCCTTACCCCTTCATTGTTCAACTACTTCACTTAAGTTATCTTGATTATAAATCGCAGAAAATGACCTAGTCAGCAACACAGCCTTCCCTATTTCAGTGACAATCATTTTAACCTCATCAATCAATATTGGAATATTATGATCGCTACGAATCCTCCATTTTGTTATTCATTCTCCAAACGTCTCCCAGTTTAATATTCCTTCCAATATTATCACACTATGACCTCCAGTAAACCTTTTTCGCAACCTGCACCACTTTTCTCACCACGACCTGCGTCCTTTTATACTTAATAATCTCACTCGGAGAGCGATATTTCTTAAGTTTCCTAAACGCCTTGTTTCTCTAATTGCCTCTGCGCACTCCTCAGTCCATCACGGTACAGCCTTTAACTTATTAATTTCTTTTGTAATGGGAATCACTTCCAATACAGTTTTGCTGAATATCGTGACATAACCTTTCATTGCAAAAATACACATCTTCCTCAGCATTCTGTAACAGCTCCAGAACTATAATGAACATTAAATTGCGTACCCATTCCGACACACAAGTTGAAAAACTCTTCTATAATCAAACCGTTACCATCATTGCGCAAACAACCCCACTACCAACTAACCTATCACGCCTAATGATAATATAATCCATCACAGAAAAAAAGTAATTCTGCCAAGAACCAGGTTTACTTAATGACTAAACATAGGGAGAATTTGACAAATGAGAAATAAACTTCTGCAAGTTTTCACCATCAGGCTTTTACACTGCAATATTTTTCATCCCATTACGTACGTTCACAAGTAGACTGGGATACAGATACCCCGCCCGTCAGCGCTTCATTTACAGATTCCCATACACAGCAAGATATCTTTCTGCAGCTTTCACAATAGTTTTCATTTCCTCAGTAGGGCGTGATGTCTGCTCATACAATTCACCACATCGGTTATAAACATCACAAACTGATTTTATCCAGCAGTAAATTATTTCTTCGTGAGAATTGTTGCGATGTTTTCTAGTGTTAGACATTTCCTCCTGAGAATAAAAATACCGGCTGTCCACTGTGCCCGTGCCGGTCATGCTCCGATAAACTTCTGCCGGACTTCCCTCAGCCCTGTCGCTTCTGATAAACTGATCCAAGATTGTCCCGTCACTGCTTATCCAGGCAACATTCTCTTAAGTCTCGTCTACTGTCATGGTCCGTTCCGTGAAGTCCGCATTCCGGTTCACGGTCCGGTCCATCGATCCTCATTCCAGGTTTTCCGGTATTCCGTTGTTCTGTTGGGGTGCATCTATCGAGGCACATGATTCTCATTTTGGGCTGCTGCTTAAATAGCTCCTGGGTTCAGCTTGGGTGCCGGGACTGTTCCCTTCCCCTTCCTTTTAAATCCCTGGCCTGAGGCCTCGCCTGCTGCCTTCGCCTATTTTCGCCGTCGAGCTCTACCGCCGGAGCAAGACCGGAGCCTTGCTGTGTCAAGATAAGGAACTGTCTATCGTTGTTTGGAACTGTCTGTGTCCTCGCCTCCGCTGGGTAGGTCCGACCATTTGCCGCTACCTTAGTGGAGAACTGTCTCTTAGTGTTCTCTGAGCGAGTCCCGGCCCGATGTCCTGATCCCTAGGAGGGTTCCTGACACTCTAAACAGCCCCGGCCCCATGTCCTGTTCCGAAGGATGGGTCCCGGCTTTGTCCTCTGCGTTCCTGTCTACCTCGACCAGGTTTCTGCGTTCCTGTTCTCCCAGGACCAAGGCTCTGTGTTTCCTGTTCCCCCAAGCCCAGGGCTCTGTGTTTCCCGTTCACCCACGACCAAGTCAAGGCTTCGTGTTCTGGTCCTGTCCATGTACCTCGCCCAGCCCGGTGCTGGAGTTCCCTCGTCCTGTCCACGAGTCTCACATCCAGTCCTGTAGCCACGTTCTGTCCTCGCCTAAATCCGGAGTCTGGGCCCGAGTCCAGATCCAGGTTCCGGGTCCCTGTCCAGTCTCTGACTCGGAGTTCCTGTCCAGGTTCGAAGTTCCTAGTTCCTCGTCCGGGTCCCGCTTTCCCAGCCTCTTCCAATTACCATCAAAAACCTTCGCATTATTCCTGCAGGGGCATGCAAAAGCTGGGGCACCCCTGGTCAAAGTTTCTGTCATTGTGAATAGCTAAGTGAGCAAAAGATGACACATTTTTGAAAATTTTAAGCAAGATTACTTTCTTATTTCCATTTTTTACAGTTTCAAAATAACAATAAAGGAAAAGAGCCCAAAGCAAAAGTTTGGGCACCCTGCACGGTCAGTACTTAGTAACATCCCCTTTGGCAAGTATCACAGCTTGTAACCGCTTTTTCTAGCCAGCTAAGAGTCTTTCAATTCTTGTTTGGGGGATTTTCGCCCATTCTTCCTTGCAAAAGGCTTCTAGTTCTGTGAGATTCTTGGGCCGTCTTGCATGCACTGCTCTTTTGAGGTCTATCCACAGATTTTCGATGATGTTTAGGTCGGGGGACTGTGAGGGCCATGGCAAAACCTTCAGCTTGCACCTCTTGAGATAGTCCATTGTGGATTTTGAGGTGTGTTTAGGATCATTATCCTGTTGTAGAAGCCATCCTCTTTTCATCTTCAGCTTTTTTACAGACGGTGTGATGTTTGCTTCCAGAATTTGCTGGTATTTAATTGAATTCGTTCTTCCCTCTACCAGTGAAATGTTCCCCGTGCCACTGGCTGCAACACAAGCCCAAAGCATGATCGATCCACCCCCGTGCTTAACAGTTGGAGAGGTGTTCTTTTCATGAAATTCTGCACCTTTTTTTCTCCAAACATACCTTTGCTCATTGCGGTTAAGATGATCTATTTTAACTTCATCAGTCCACGGGACTTGTTTCCAAAATGCATCAGGCTTGCAGTCCGTCCCCAGAAATGGATACGTCTTTAAACAGGCACCCCACCCACCTCTCGCAGTTCCCAATCAACTCAGCTGAATCTCCGCCGCTGTCAATGTCTCAGCCGCTCTCCGCCGCAATCGGAGAAGGAACTGCCCACATCCCATATCTCTCAATCCCCTCCTCTCTCTCTCTTACAGCTGGGATATCCATGTTTCGCTTTAGAGACTGGGACGTGACGGCCACACCGAATGTCAGCGAGGTACCGGGAATATCGACGTTTGCGGGAGAAGTTCCCCCGGAAAACTCAGTCGGACCCGGCGCGGGAATCACAGTCAGCTCTTTTCTGAGATGTGGGTGGCCCTGAGAAGAGCAGTTGGGTTCAGACACTTACAAATGGTGTATTCTCAATTCATTCTTTGACTGCTGTCTTCCTGGGTTTCGCGAATTTCGACTTCAGCTTCTTGTCCACCTTTGTCTTCGGGGCTGCGAGTTTCTTGGGGCTCCTGGGCTTCGGCGTCGCTTTCTTAGCCGCGGGTTTCTTAGATCCCGCTTTCTTAGCCCCGTGTTTCTTAGATCCCGCTTTCTTAGCCCCGTGTTTCTTAGTTCCCGCTTTCTCAGCCCCGTGTTTCTTAGTTCTCGCTTTCTTAGCTGCGTGTTTCTTAGTTCCCGCTTTCTTAGCCGCGTGTTTCTTAGTTCCCGCTTTCTCAGCCCCGTGTTTCTTAGTTCCTGCTTTCTTAGCCGCGGGTTTCTTAGTTCCTGCTTTCTCAGCCCCGTGTTTCTTAGTTCCTGCTTTCTTAGCCCCGTGTTTCTTAGTTCCTGCTTTCTTAGCCGCGGGTTTCTTAGTTCCCGCTTTCTTAGCCGCGTGTTTCTTAGTTCCCGCTTTCTCAGCCCCGTGTTTCTTAGTTCCTGCTTTCTTAGCCGCGGGTTTCTTAGTTCCTGCTATCTTAGCCGCTGGGTTCTTGGCGCCAGGCTTCTTGCTGGGAGATTTCTTGATTGCAGATTTCTTTGCCGATGACTTGTTCGCTTCACCACTTTCACGGCACCTTTTCCTTCCTTTACCGGACTTAGAGGATCCCGAAACACCCGCGCCCTTGTCTGAACCAAGGAGCCGCTTTCCACTCTCCTCCTGATGCACATCCTCATCTGGGCGCGACGTTTCCCCACATCAACACCGCTGCCGGCCAGAGCCTTCATGATGGCCACACCGGACATACCCTTCCTATCGCGGCAATCCGCCACAATCTTATCGATTTGTTCGCCCAGCTTGGGGCCTGCTGGCTTGCTCCGGCCGGCCGCCTTCTTCTTGGGAGTCTTCTTTGCGGCGGCGGGTGCGGCAGTCTCAGTCATGTCGGCGATTCTGCAAAATCAGTCCACACTCGGAACGAGAAATGAAGCGAAAGGCGGCGGCACAGAGCAATTTAAAGGCAGCGAGCGGACGGGGCGGAGACATCCCGCTGTCAGCTCCCGGAGACTTCATTTTTCTGTGTTTCTCTGTCCTCAAAAACTCTCCGATTCCAATTAAAATAGGACACTGCCGACACTCAGACTAGTCCATGTCCGTCACTGAAGCTGGAATGTTCACTGGAAAGAAAATTCCATCCAGATTAAAGGCAGCACTTTCTGTTTTAACCCGTTTCGTTATTATATTGCCCGCCTTCTCTCTTCCGATCGTTGACCTGTTTTCTGCTTTAGGGCTGAAATATTGAAACTAACTAAAACATTGCGGTTAAAACCTAATGGCATGAACATTGACTTCTCAAACTTCCGCTAATGCCCACCTCCTCCTCGTACCCCATCCGTTATTTATTTATTTATATACACACATTCTTTTTCTCTCTCTCTTTTTTCTCCCTTTGTCCCTCTCACTATACCCCTTGTCCATCCTCTGGGTTCCCCCCCCCCCTTTTCTTTCTCCCTTGGCCTTCTGTCCCACGATCCTCTCGTATCCCTTTTGGCAATCACCTGTCCAGCTCTTGGCTCCATCCCTCCCCCTCCTGTCTTCTCCTATCATTTCGGATCTCCCCCTCCCCCTCCCACTTTCAAATCTCTTACTAGATCTTCTTTCAGTTAGTCCTGACTAAGGGTCTCGGCCCGAAACGTCGACTGTACCTCTTCCTAGAGATGCTGCCTGGCCTGCTGCATTCACCAGCAACTTATATGTGTGTTGCTTGAAATTCCAGCAATGCAAATTTCCTCGTCTTTGCGGTTATTCCCGTCTTCGGCACTGAGCTGGGGAGAAAGGCGATTCCGTAACAGAGAAATCTTTTCATTTTGTACAGGAGGCGCTGGGAAATCCGTCGATGTGTTCGGACCCACAAACACAGTGGCACTAGTCTAAGCCGTCGGCCCATTTAACACACCCTCTATGACACAATACACACGCAATGCTGGAGGAAATCAGCAAGTCAGGCAGCATCAATGGTGGGAATAAACAGTCGACATTTCGGGCTGAGACACTTCATCAGGACTCTGGTGGGAGATGCTGCCTGACTTGCTGGGTTCCTCCAGCATTTTGTCCGCGTTGTTCGCGATTCCCAGAATCTCTTGGCGTTATACTGACACAATGTTCACATCTGCACCTTCATAGTCCTGTACTGCCGTCAAAATAAAACGACCGATTCCATATCATATAACACGGTGATAAATCTTATTCTGATTCCAAGGAATAAAGGACAATGGATATTATCTGGCCAAACTCTCTGTGGAACTGAAAATCTCAGGTCCGGGAAACATCCTTGGAAATCTTTTCTGCACTCTCCCCAGTTCAACCACGTTTCCTATAATGGTGACAAGAACTGTAAACAAAACGGCAAATGTAGCCTCCAATCACTTACACAACTGTAACATAATGTCCCGACTGATATACTCAGTCCCCCGACTAATGAAAACCAGCATGTTAAACCCATTCTTCACCACCCTGTCTACCAGTGACAGCACTTTCAATGAACTGTGTGTGCACTTTACCCTTAAGTCTCTCCGGTCCATTACACTTACTGATGACCGATCATTTATAGTGTAAGTTCTACACTGATTTGACTTTCCAATGTGCACCGCCTCACACTTATCTGTATTGACATGCTTTTGTCACACTGTGGCCCTCTTCCCTAAATGACCACGATCCCCCTGTAATTTGCGACAGCCGTCCAGTGCTGGGGCGAGTAAAGTTGAGTGATGTTGCCCGAACTCATTAAAGTGCTTTTTGTACACCGAGCAATGAAGGTGATTAGTATCAGAATCAAAATCAAGTTTATTATCACGGACATACGTCATGAACGTTGTTGTTTGCTACAACGGGATACTGCAATTTGTAAAAGAAAATAGTTAAAATAAGAAATATAGAATAAACAAAATATTGTAGAAAGAGCATAAAGGAGGGATATGAGGCCGAAGATGAGAATGGGAAACCTGAAACCCGATCCATTCTTCCCTCTTTTTCATTTTATATTACTGACCAGTTTAGTTTTATAACTTATCTGTTCTCTCCATATTGCTATTTTAGTTGTCTTCGGTTGTTTTTTTTTCCCATGTTTTCCGCCTAATCCTTTAACTTCCCACTTTTTAAAATATATTCTCTGCCCTCACATGTTCTGTTATGCTGCCTTTGTCTCTGTTGTTAGCGTGGTTGCCTCATCCTTCCTTTCACTGCTTCTGCTTTGGGCTGAACTGATCCCGCATCAGCCAAATTACTCCTGGAAACTCTGCTTTTCATACAAAGGTAATCTGGTTAATATTGGGAACGCCAAAATGCCCGACTGCTGCAAGCCTGTTCCCATTTCCCATCTGTGTGATTTACCAACATGCCTCCTCCACAATATCTCACCCTATCGGGTGGCCAGCAGTATAACCCCACCAAATCACCATTCATTATTTTATTTAGAAGCTCTACTAACATCACCTCATCAAAATCTTTCCTTATTACTGCAGTGTTGGTCTCCTTAATCAAAGATACAACACACCCCACCACACTTGTCTGAGGAAAGGCAAATGGCTTTGAAACATGATTATTGTATCCTTGTTGACAACTTCTATGTTCTATAAATATATATATATATATATACACACCAGCGTCTGTGTCAAAAGCAGTGCCCCTCAGGTAGCCTTTAAATGTTTCCCCTTCATCTGAAGCAATGATCCTTAATTTTAGGTTTCCCCACACTGACACAAAGACTGATCACCTATTGACTTTCTAAACCTCCAGAAGGTAACCAGATAGCTCCTTACTCTCTCAGGAGAGAAAGATTCCCAGTCTGTCCAAGCTTCTGCTGATAATCCAAATCCTCCAGTGTCTGTAACATTCTCATCAAACTTCCCTCCACACTTTCCAGCTTCATGACATCCTTCCTGCAATTGGGTGACCAGAACTGTGCACAATACAGTATGGTCTCACTTTGACTTTTACAGTTGCCATATGGCATCCCGAATCCAAATTTGATTTCTTTCTACCTAATATGCTTCACCCTGAAATAATGTGTGAACAACTGTTTCACAGTAACAAAACCTACACAACCCAGAATGATGTTTTCCAACACAATATAACTAAGTATAGTATGCCCAATTTTACAAACAAGAGAAAATCCGCAGATTCTGGAAATCTTTGCAACACACACACTGTAACTTTCACCAATCAACTTCCTAGCTCTTTATTCATTCTTCTGCCTTCGAGTTTCACCTATCGTTTGGCGTTTCTCTCTCAATCCCACCCGACACCTTTCATATCTACTCTTCACATTTTATTTTCTTTTATCTCCAGCTCTGCTGCAGGGTTTCGGCCCGAAACGTCGACTGTACTTTTGTTGCCATAGATGCTGCCTGACCTTCTGAGTTCCTCCAGCATTTTGTCTGTGTTGCTCACAAAAATGATTCCGGGAATGAAAGTCTTATGTGTCATATGAGGAGCGTTTGATGGCTCTGGGCCCCTACTTACTGAAATCGAGAAGAATGAGGGGACCGCATAGAAAACCTATCAAATATTGAAAGGTCTCGATAGAATGGATGTGGTAAGGACGCCTCCTGTGGTGGGGGAGTCTGTAATGCCAAGAGGACTGAGCCTCAGAATAGAACGACGTCTTTTTAGAATGTAGATAAGGAGGGCTTTCTTTACCAAGAGCGCAAAAGAGCGCAGTGAATCTGTGGAACTTATTGCCTCGGGCCAAGTGTTTGGGCACATTTAAGGCAGAGATTGATGGCTTCTTCATTAGTTGGGAGAGAATGCACGATATTGGGGCTGAGAGGGCAAATGGATCGTCAATGATGAAATGACAGAGAAGATCTGATGAGGGAAATGACCTATTTCTGCTCATTTATCTCATGGTCATATTTCAGACGCGGTAGTTTTCGTCTCTCTCCTGAGCTCTGACGCCACACTGTTACAGTGAGGTTCAGCCTAACTTTGGGAAGAAGTCATCCTCTAACGGGGCACAGTGCGGCATCTGGACTGGCCATCAACTTCTCTGACAGTCCTCCTCTCTGTATAAAACCCGGACATTTCTGCCCGTCTGCAGCCTGTGACTTGGCTCAGTTTGACTTTCTCCATTGGTGTTCACTGTTCTCTCTAAGCTGTGTGTGTGTGCATGGCTGCACATTATCTGAATTGCTCCTATGCAGATCTCATTTAGTGCCGTACAGATAGAATTTTCTTTTCTATAATGTTGTAAAAGTACCGTGCTGAGTCCTGAGGAAGGGTCTCGGCCCGAAACGTCGACTGTACCTCTTCCTAGAGATATTGCCTGGCCTGCTGCGTTCACCAGCAAATTTGATGTGTGTTGCTTGAATTTCCAGCATCTGCAGAATTCCTCGTGTTTACGTGATTTCCCGGACTGGCTGCGACCACTACGCATGCGCATTCGATCGCCGGGTCACGGTCGAACGAACACGAGATAAGATGCTGGAAGTCCAAAGGAACTTACACAAGACACTGGAGGATCTCACCAACTCAGGCAACATCTATTGGAAGGAATAAACAGCCGGCGATTCGGCCGAGTCCCTTCTTCAGCACTGAGGGAAAATGCCAGAATTAAAAGGTTCCGGTTATCATCGGAGGGGAGGAGGTTAGTTAAAATGTGATATTTGAAGCCTGGTGGGTGGGAAAGGTCTGGAGAAGAAAGAACCTGATAAGAGAGGAGAGTGACCGTAGAACATGGAAATCTACAGCACATTACAGGCCCTTCGGGCCACAATGTTGTGCCGACTGTGTAACCTACTCTAGAAACTGCCTGGAATTTCCCTATCGTATAGCCCTCTATTTTTCTAAGCTCCATGTACCTATCTAAGAGTTTCCTAACAGACCCTATTGTATCCGCCTCTATCACCTACACTGGCAGTTTATTCCACACTCCCACCACTCTCTGTGTGAAAAACCTACCTCTGACATCCCCTTGTATCTCCTTCCGAGCACCTTAAAACTATGCTCCCTGGTCCGCTGTAAGTCATCCCCACAATTGTGAAGGTCCCTTTCCCTGGTAAATACTGAAGTAAGGTATTCATTAAGTACCTCCACTACTTGCTCTGACTCGATGCTGATGTTTCCACTATCGCATCTGATTGGTCCTATTCTAACACGGTTTATCCTCTTGCTCTTCACATACTTGCAGAATGCCTTCGGGTTTTCTTCAATCCTGCTTGCCGAGGCCTTGTCCTGGTCTCCTAATACATTCTTAAGCTCCTTCCTGGCAACTTTGTGATTTTCTAGAACTTTCATAACCTTTTCTGCTCTTCTTAACTAGATTTTCTACGTCCTTTGTACACCAATGTTCTTTTACCCTACCATGCGTTCCCTGCCTCAATGGAACATACCTGTGCAGAGCGCCATGCAAGTGTTCCGTGAGCATTTGCAACATTTCATAGTCATAGTCATGGTCATCATTTATTGATCCCGGGGGAAATTGGTTTTCGTTACAGTTGCACCATAAATAATTAAATAGTAATAAAACCATAAATTGTTAAATAATAATATGTAACTTATGCCAGGAATTAAGTCTAGGACCAGCCTATTGGCTCAGGTGTCTGACCCTCCAAGGGAGGAGTTGTAAAGTTTGATGGCCACAGGCAGGAATGACTTCCTATGACGCTCTGTGTTGCATCTTGGTGGAATGAATCTTTGGCTGAATATACTCCTGTGCCCAACCAGTCCATTATGTAGTGGATGGGAGACATTGTCCAAGATGGCATGCAACTTGGACAGCATCCTCCTTTCAGACACCACCATGAGAGAGTCCAGTTCCATCCCCACAACATCACTGGCCTTACGAATGAGTTTGTTGATTCTGTTGGTGTCTGCTACCCTCAGCCTGCTGCCCCAGCACACAACAGCAAACCACCACAGACTCGTAGAACATCCTCAGCATCGTCCGGCAGATGTTAAAGGACCTCAGTCTCCTCAGGAAATAGAGATGGCTCCGACCCTTCTTGTAGACAGCCTCAGTGTTCTTTGACCAGTCCAGTTTATTGTCAGTTTCTGCTGTGCATTTCCCTGAAAACATCTGCCCACAATTTATGCCCCGGAGTTTCTGCCCAATAGCATGATATTTCCCCATACCCAAATTAAACGTTTACCCAAATTGTGTGCTCCTATCCCGCTCCAGCGCTGTGGTGAAGGAGATAGGTGATCACTACAGCCAAAAAAGCTCTCCCACTGAAAAACTTCACACTGAACAGGTTAATTTCCCAATACCAGATCAAGTACAGCCTCTGCTCTTGTTGGATTATCTACGTACTGCGTTAAGAAACCTTCCTGAGCAGACCTAACAAACTCCAACCCATCCAAACCCCTTGCTCGAAGGAGATGCTTAGGAAAGTTAAATTACCCATTACAAGCACCGAATTATTATTGCACCCTTCCAGAATCTACCTCCCTGCCTGCTCCTCGATGTCTCTGTTACTAATGGGGAAGGGGGTTATATAAAACACCTAGCAGAGTTACTGTCCCCTTCCTGTTTCTGACTACTACCCACATTGACTCAGTGGACAATTGCTGCTCCACGACTTTCTCTTTTTCAGTACCCATGATACCATCACTGATTGGCAAGCCAAGCTCCCTCCTCTGTTGCCTCCCTCTCTGTGCTTCTGGAAATATCGAAAGCCCTGCACTCTCAGCAGCTGTACCTGCGCCTGAGACGTCCAAGTCTCCGTAATGACCACGACGTCATAGTTCCATATGTACTGATCCACAGTCTAAGTTCATCCGCCTTGTATATGGCCTTTAATACTTAGCCTTTAGTATCTGCCTTTAATACTTCTTGCATTAAAATAGACAACTCAAACCATCTAGCTGAGTGCAACTTTACTGTCATCTCCCTTTCCGTCCTCAAAAACTCCCCGCATGCTGTCTCAGCTTGGCCGTCAACCTCTCTATCCTCTGCTGCTTCACTTCAGTTCCCAACCCCCTGCAGATCTATTTAAATCCTCCCCAGTAGCAGTCCTGCTCCTCCCCACCCCCACCCACGTCATAGTGGTTCCTCTCCAGTTCAGGTGTAACCCGTCCCCGTCAACCCTTCCCCAGAAAAGGTTCCAGGGATCCAAGAGCTTGAAACCCCGACCTTACAGCATCTCCTCCGCCACTCATTCGGCTAAACTGCCTTCCTGATCTGACCTTCCCTATCTCCTGATACAGGGAGTAATCCGGACATTATCACCTTGGAGGTCCTGCTCTTTAGCCTCCTTCCTAACTCCCTAAGCTTACCGCTCTACCCCTCACATTGGTACCAATATGTACCAAGACCTCTGGCTGCTCACCGGCCCCTTCAGGAATATTCTGCGACTGCTCAGAGACATTCTGGACCCCAGCACCCGGTAAGCAACACGCTCTCCTGGTATCTCTTCTGCTGTTGCAGAATTTCCTATCCGTCCCTCTGATTACCGAGTCCCCTATGACTATTGCTCCACCTGACTCCACCCTTCCCTTCTGAGCCTCAGAGCCAACCTCAGTGCTATCGGTCTGGCTGCCACTGCATTGCCCATGGGTCATGTCGCTGGGCAATTCTCCCTTTTGTTTTTATGCTGTCTTTGACTTCCCTCATCAGCCATGATAGCCTCATCCTTCCTTTAGAATTTGTATTCGTCTTTGAGATGTATCTATCCTGCGCCTTTTGCATTGTCCCATAAATTCCGGCCATCGCCGCCCTGCAGTTATCCTGCTAGTGTCCCCTTCCAATCAACTTTGCCCATCTCCTCTCCCTTGCCTCTGTTTTCTCCACTATCAGAGTGATACACAGGAGAGCGTGCACAAGAGAGTCACCAGGATGTTGTCGGAATTAGAATCATGAGTTACTGTGCAAGGAGAGTTTGGACAAACTGAGGTTGTTTTCTCTGCAGTGGAGGAGGCTCAGGGTGACCCGATAAAACTTGACAAGATCACGGAAGACGTAGATAGATAGAGCTGATAGTTGGCATCATTATTCCCCCTGCGTCAAAACGTCTAACACCAGACAGCCTGCATTCAAATCGATGAGGAGGAATCTCTTCAGCCAACAGGTAGAGATCCTGTGAAATTCAATGCCATCGACGGCTCGGAGGCCAAGTCATTGTGTTTATTTAAAACAGAAGTTGATCAGTGCTTGATTATTTAGGACATCAAAGGTTATAGGGAGAAGGCAGTAGAAGTGACTTGTCGGTAAATACAGATTCACTGAATCCCACTGATCATTATTACAAGGGGTGATTCTTGTAACACAAGGAAAATAAAAGGCACTGGGACAGGTACAGAAAGTGGAAATTTTAGAGGGAGCAGGGACAAGAACAGACAGCTGGGTCAGACTCAGGTGGGGGGTTCTTGTCCGGCACGGAGCAGTGGGGCTGAACACCGGTTCATTTTCCACTCTCGGACCTTCGCTGAGACCATTTCTCATCAGTACATGTTTTACAAACAATACATTTCAATGTTCAAGTTCAACTTGAATTTATTATCGATGTGTATTAACCAGATGCTGTCCAACAATTCATTTTCTTGTTGGCAAGGCAACTCAATACTCAACCCCAGCCTGGGGTCGGGACTGGGACCAATTCCAGATGGAGAGGTTTGGGACAGTCTGGGACTTTGTGAAGGAGCCCTCCCTCCTTCCCCTTTACCCTTCTCACTCCTCTCCCACATACTCCGCTGCATGTGTTTGTGTGTGTGTGAGAGAGAGAGAGACCTGCCTGCCCACTCAACCTCCCCAAACACGCTCACGCTCCTGTGGACACAGCAATCCTTGCGGGTTGGAATGATCCAAAAATTTTATGCCTTCCGTCCTGCACCAACTCCTTATCCACATGTCAAACTGTATAATCTTCCGGTTCCTGGCGCATGGCACAGATGGCAGTCCCGAGGTCACAGCCCTGGATGAGCTGCAATTTGATTTAGGACCTCACTCCCTGAGCTCCCTTTGCAGAACCTTGTTACACTACCAGCCCATATCATTGGTATCCACATGGATCACAACCTTCACTGTTCACCCTCAAGAGCAATGCTGAGCGCTCGGCCGGACATGTCCCAGACCCAACCACACAAGAGGCAACATACCATCCTGGAATCTCATTCTCACCCACAAAACAACCAGTCAGTTCCCTGAGCTAATGATTCACCTTTGACCACAGCTCGCCTCTTCTCCACCCTTCCCTTCTCAGTCTCAGAGCCAGACTACCTGCCAGAGACTTTACTGCTGTGACCTTCCTTTGCCAGTTCAACCCACCGCCCCCAAGTGTGTCTAAAGTGATGTATGTGTTGTTCAGGGGTACACTGCACTCACCGTTTCCCCCTTTCTCCTTCCTGACTGTTACCCAGTTTTCTGTGTTGTGCACATGGGTGCAACTATCTCTCCACATGTCCTATCTATCACCCCCTCAGCCTCCCGAATAATCTGGAGTTCATCAGCTTCCAGCTCCTACTCCTTAATGCGGATTGTTCGGAGCTGAAGATGGATGAACTTCTCACAGGTGTAGTTATCAGGGACACAGGAGGGTCCTCTGCCTTCCGACATCTGCAAGAGGAGCTTTCCACTATCCTGCCTAGCATCTCTACTGTTCCACCTGAGCAAATGTAAAGAAGGGAGCAAAAAATTCTACCTCCGGCATAATTTTGCCTTCTCTAAGTGAAACCTCGAAGAGGTAAAGCCTCAAAGTCTCCGCTCTGACTGTGCCCACTCTGACACTGGCTGCTCCACTTGCTCCTGCCCAACTTTAAGATCTTCTTGATAATCAGTCCTGAATGCTGATTGGCCACTGCTGAAAGCTCAAAAATAACCTGCCCTGAACCATTTCCTTTAATACTTGGTTGGTGAACCT
Organism: Mobula birostris; assembly: GCF_030028105.1. Lineage (NCBI taxonomy): Eukaryota > Metazoa > Chordata > Chondrichthyes > Myliobatiformes > Myliobatidae > Mobula > Mobula birostris. Next base: position 1,087,160 of record NW_027274040.1, read on the forward strand.
GAGTGAATTACATTTTCTCAAGCTTCTAATCTCTCCGATTATCGATGGGTCAAAGCTCGGTAGGGTGACACAAAGATGAATGACTGATTGAAACCCATCCCACATTCATAGCAGGTGGCCACCCTCACCACAGTGTGAACTCACCACTGTCTCTGCAGCGTGGATAAGTGTGTGAATGCCTTCCCACAGTTGTGAGCAGGTCAACGTCCTCTCACTCCTGAAAACTGTCTGGTGTATAGGCAGCAGAGATGAAAGTTCTAACAGATGAACAGCTTCTACCCAGTGTGAATTCTCTGATGTTCATTCAGTTGCAATGACTAAGTGAATTCCTTCCCACAGTCTGAGCAGTTGAACAGTTTTTCCCCAGTGTTTACTCGCTGATATTCATTCAATACTGTTCTGTAAGTGATATATTTGAATTCACGTAGCTTAAGAATTAAAATGGATGATCTTGAAATTCAGCTACAGATTGGCAAGTATGACGTTGTGTCCACCTCTGAAACTTGACTAAAGGATGGCTACTATTGAGAGCTGAATATCCAAGGATATACAGTGTGTCGGAAAGATAGGTGAGTAGGCAGAGGGTGTGGTTGGCTCTGTGTATAAGAAATGACATTAAATCTTTAGAAAGGGGTGACACAGGATCAGACGGTGTCAAGTCTCTATGGTTGGAGGTAAGAAATGGCAAGGGTAAAAGGACCCTAATGGCAGTTGTATACAGGCCTCCAAACAGCAGCCAAGATGTGGATTACAAATTACTGCAGGAGATAGAAAAGGCATATCAGAAGGGCAATGTCATGATAATCATTGGTGATTTTAACATGAAAGTGGATTGGGAAAAACAGGCCAGTACTGGGCCTCCAGAGAGAGAATTTGCAAAATGCCCAAGGGATCGCTTTTTAGAACAGCTTGTTGTTGAGCCCACTAGGGGATTAGCTGTGCTGGATTTGGTGTTGTGCAATGATCCGTCGGTGAGCTTAAGGTTGAGGAACCGTTGGGGACAGTGATCAAAATATGATCAAGTTCACTTTGAAATTTGAGAAGGAGAAACTAAATTCCAATGTGTCAGTATTTCAGTGGAATAAAGGAAATTACAATGGCATGAGAGGGGACCTGACCAAAGTTGACTGGAAAGGGACTCCAGCAGGAAGGACAGCAGAGCAGCAATGGCTGGAATTTCTGCAAAAAAATGAGGGAAGTGCAAGACAGATATATTCTTAACAAGAAGGAATTTTTGAATGGAAGAAGGACACTACCATGGTTGACAAGTGAAGTCAGAGCCAAAGTAAAAGCAAAAGTTAGTGGAAGATAGAGGATTAGGAAGCTTTTAAAAACTTGCAGAAGGAAACTGAGAAGGTCATTAGGAAGGAAAAGATGAATTATGAATGGAAGCTGGTGATTAATATCAAGAAGATACTAAAAGCATTTTTTAAGTGTAACATGCTGTAAGGTTTCACTGCTAATGTAATGGCTTCTCTGTAATGTTCCGCTGCTGAGGTAATGGTTTCTCTGTAGCAGCAATGTTTGGGTTATGACGAGAGATAACTAGGCATGCTAGCCAATGAGCAGGATGTTGCTCTTTCTTGCACGTCTGGGAGCCGGGAATTCACGGGTTTTTTGCCAGGGAGAGATGAGGAGAGAAGACGTGAATGGAGAGAGTTGACAGACCTCAGACGGAGTGGCCTTGGAGTGAGGGTCCGCAGGTCAGCGAGGATCGGAGGAAGTCAATAGTGGACGAACAGCTTATCACTGAGCTCCAACATTGCCCAATAGAGTGTTTCATGAGAATGGGCCCTTTTCCTTTTTTGTTTTCGTCACTAACCATATCATCAAATTAAGAGTTATAAAGCTCAGTCGTTTAATCGCATATTGTGTACTGTTTGTTATTTCGTACTGATTTGTAACAGGGAAAACATCGCGCAGTATCCACCCAAATGAGATTTCTTAAGTTTGACCGGGCCAGGGGCTATCACCCCCTATATTAAGTCACTAGACGAGGTGAGAGTTACATAAGTACAGAAAGGGTAAGAGAGTTGAGGATAGATATAGGACCAATAGAAAATGATGTGGGAGACACAGAGATGGCAGAGGAACTGAATGTGTATTTTGCATCATTCTTCACTGTGGAGTGCATCTGCAGTATATCAGACATTCAGGAGTGTCAGGGAAGTGAAGTACGTGCAGTGAAGGTGCTCAGGAAGCTGAACGGTCTGAGGGTGGACAAATCTCCTGGACCTGATGGAATGCACCTTCGGGTTCTGAAGGAAATAGCTGGAGAGATTGCGTAGGCATTACTAACAATCTTTCAAGAATTGATGGATTCTGGCATTGTACCGGATGACTGGAAAATTGCACATATTACTCTGCTATTTAAGGAGGGCGGAAGGCAGCAGAAAAGAAGCTATAGACCTGAAAGCCTGACTTCAGTGGTTTGGAAATTGCTGGAATCAATTGTTACTGATGAGATTACGGAGTACCGAGAGGCACATGACAAGATAGGCCAAAGCCTGCATGGTTTCCTGAAAGGAAAATCCTGCCCGACTAACCTACTACAATTCTTTGAGGAAATTACAAGTTGGGTTGACAAAGGAGATGCAGTAGATGTAGTGTACTTGGATTTTCAGTGGGCCTTTGAAAGGTGCTGCACATGAGGCTGCTTAGCAAGATAAATCCTGTGGAATTACAGGGAAGTTACTAGCATGGGTGGAATGTTGGCTGATCGGCAGAAAACAGAGAGTGGGAATAAAGGGATCTTATTCTGGCTGGCTGCCGGTTACCACTGGAGGTCCACAGGGGTTGGTGTTGAGACCACTGCTTTTTACGATATATGTCAATGACTTATATAATTAATAGATTTGTGGCTAAATCTGCTGGCAATACAAAGATAGGTGGAGGAGTGGGTAGTGATGAGGAAACAGTGCCGTAAGAGAGGTTTAGATAGTTTCGGGGAATCTGCAAAGAAGTAGTCAATGAAATACAATGTTGGAAAGTGTATGGTCATGCATATTTGTGAAAGAAATAAACGGGCAGATGATTATTTAGATTGGGAGAGAATTCAAAATGCAGAGATGCAAAGGAACTTGGAAGTCCTTGTGCAGGATACCCTAAACATTAACATCCAGGTTGTGTCGGTGTTGAGGAATGTGATTGCAATGTTGGCGTTCATTTCTAGAAGTATAGAATATAACAGCAGGGATGTGATGTTGAGGCTCTATAAGGCACTCATGAGACCACACTTGGAGTATTGTGTGCAGTTTTGGGCTCCTTATTTTGGAAAGGATATAGTGATATTGGAGAGGGCTCAGAGAAGATTCACAAGAAAAATGCCAGGAATGAAAGGGTTACCATACGAGAAGCATCTGGCTTCTCTTGGGCTGTATTCCCTGGAGTTCAGGAGAATTGTGGGGGGCGGGGTGGAATGTCATTGAAACATTCCGAACGCTGAAAGGTCTGAACAGATTAGATATGGCAAAGTTATTTCCCATGGTAGGGGAGTCTATGACAAGACAGCATGACTTCAGGATTGGAGGACATCCATTTAGAACAGAGATGAGGAGAACTGACTTTACTCAGATGGAGGTAAATTTGTGGAATTTGTTGCCACAAGCAACTGTGGAGGCCAAGTCATTTAAGGCAGAGAGAGATAGGTTCTTGATTAGCCAGGGCATCAAAGGGTATGGGGAGAAGGCAGGGGAGTGGGGATGACTGGAGAATGGGATCAGCCGATGACTGAAAGGCGGAGCAGATTCGAAAAGCCGAATGGCCTACTTCTGCTCCTATATCTTATAGTTTTAATTGAGATGCCTGAGTGAATCCTTTCCCACATTCAGAACAGGTGAGTGGCACCCCCCAGTGTGAATTCTCTGATGGATTTTAAAGTCAGATGACCGAGTGAATTCCTTCCCACAATCTGAGCAGGTGAACAGGTTCTCCCTAGTGTGATTTTGGCAGTGCCTCACAAGTTTGCATGACTGAGTGAATCCCTTCCCACATTCAGAGCAGCTGAAAGGTTTCTCCCCAGTGTGAACTCGCTGATGTTTCTTGAGTTGAGCTGACTGAGTGAATCCCTTCCCACAATCTGAGCAGGTGAATGGTTTCTCCCCAGTGTGAATTCGGTAGTGCTTCACAAGGTTGCATGACTCAGTGAATCCCTTCCCACATTCAGAGCAGCTGAACGGTTTCTCCCCAGTGTGAACTCGCTGATGTACCTTCAGTTGAGATGACCGAGTGAATCCTTTCCCACATTCACAACATGTGAACGGCCTCTGCCGAGTGTGAAGTTGCCGATGTTCCTTCAGATGAGATGACCGGGCGAATCCCCTCCCACATTCAGAGCAGATGAATGGCTTCTCCCCAGTGTGAACTCGCTGATGTTCAATCAGTTGAGATTGCCAAGTGAAACCCTCCCGACATTCAGAGCAGGTGAATGGCCATTCCCCAGTGTGGACTCGCTGATGTATCTTCAGTTGAGATGACCGAGTGAATCCCTTCCCACATTCAGAGCAGGTGAATGGTTTCTCCCCAGTGTGATCTAACTGGTGTGTCAGTAGATGAGAATGCCAAATGAATCCTTTCCCACAGTCTGAGCAGGTGAACGGTCTCTCCGCAGTGTGAACAAACTGATGTACTTTCAGCTGAGCTGAATCAGTGAATCCCTTCCCACATTCTGAGCAGATGAATGGCTTTTCCACAGTGTGAATTTGCTGGTGTTTCAAGAGCTGAGATGAACGAAAGAATCCTTTCCCACATTCAGAGCAAGTGAATGGCTTCTCCCCAGTGTGAACACGCTGATGTAACTTCAGTTGAGATGACCGAGCAAATCCCTTCCTACATTCAGAGCAGGAGAATGGCTTCTCCCCAGTGTGGACTCGCTGATGCTCCTTCAGTTGAGATGACCGAGCAAATCCCTTCCCACATTCAGAGCATGTGAATGGCTTCTCCCCAGTGTGAACTCGCTGGTGTCTCTGTAGGTTGGATGAGCGAGTGAATCCCTTCCCACAGTCTGAGCAGGTGAACTGCATCTTTTCTGTGTGAACTCGCTGGAGTTCACTCAGTTGAGATGATTGAGTGAACCCTTCCCCACATTCAGAGCAGGTGAATGGCTTCTCCCCGGTGTGAACTCGCTGGTGTCACTGTGGCGTGGTTGAGTGCCTTCCCACCGTCCGAGCAGGTCAATGTCCTCTCACTGGTGAATTTTCTGATATACCTTTGGGATCAATAACAGAATGGCTTCCTGCTTGCAGAATAGATGGAGCATCTCACTATGGTGTGAACTTGCTGATGTATCTTCAGACTGGATGACTGAGTGGTTCCCCTCCCTCACACAGAGCGGGTTAATGGCCTCTCCACACTGTGAACTCACTGGCATGTCTGAGGGTAGCCTGTGAGTGAATCTCTTCCCACACTGAGAGAAGGAGAATGATATCTCACTACGATCAATTCTCTGGCAATTCAGAAAGTTCGACGTTTGACTCCTTTGTACAATCAATGCAGTTAAAGAACTGATCTCCAGTGAACAAATGCTGGTGTGTTCTCAGCTCCCGGTTCCAGTGAATTTCACTGAGTTGCAACAGAAAACTTCATTTCAGAGACAGAATACATCACCAGCTGGGATGAGATACTTCTTCATCTCCAAGGATCCACAGCAGATGTGTTGATGTTGCCAAGAAAATATTTGTTCACTTCTTAAATATCCAGACAGAGTCAGCAAAACTGATGTGTTGTTGTGTTTGAGATTCCCGTACGCAAGTGTTCTGCCATTACAAACCTGTAAAAATATTTACAAAAGACAACAAGGGGTGAAGGACAATATTTCAGGAAAGATTTTAATCTGCGGTGAGAACATAAGAAATAGGAGCAGGAGTAGGCCATCCAGCCCATCAAGCCTGCTCCACCATTGAATAAGATCATGGCTGATCTGGCCATGGACTCATCTCCACCTACCTGCCTTTTCCCCATAAGCCTTAATTCCCCTACTATACAAAAATCCATCCAACCTTGCCTTAAATACATTTACTCAGGTAGCCTCCACTCCTTCATTGGGCAGAGACATCCACAGATTCACCACCCTCTGGGAAAAGCAGTTCCTCCTCATCTCCATCCCAAATGCCCTGAATCTTGAAGAGATATCCTCTAGTTTCCTGCCTCTATCTTATCTATTCTTTTCATAATTTTACTTATTTATGAGCATTTGGGGAAGCATAATTTGATGAGGGATGGTCAGCATGGCTCTGTCTTGGGCAGATCGTGCCTTATGAACCTGATTGAATTCTTTGAGGATGTAACAATAAACACTGATGAAGGTAGAGCATTGGATGTAGTGTACATGGCTTTCAGTAAGACTTCTGATAAGATTCCCCATGCGAGGCTCATTCAGAAAGTAATGAGGCAAGGATCAAAGTAGACCTTGCTTTGTGGATCCAGAACTGGCTTGCCCACAGAAGCCAAAGGTGGTTGTAGATGGTTTGTATCCTGCATGGAGGACCGCGACCAGTGGTGTTCTGCAGGGATGTGTTCTGAGACTACTTCTCTTTGTGACGTTTATAAATGATCTTGATGAGGAAGTAGAAGGGTGGGTCAGTAAGTTTGCTGAGGACACAAAAGTTGAAGGTGTTGCGAAAAGTCTGGACAGTTGTTCAGAGGCTACAGCAGGACATCGATAGGATGCAGCACTGGCAGATGGGGATAAGTGTGCTGTGGTTTATTTCAGTACATCAAATACAAAGACAGAATACAATATTATGTTAGGACTCTTGTCAATGTAGAGGATCAGCGAGATCTTGGGGTCCATGTCAATTTTACACTCAAAGCTGCAGCGCTGATTGACGTTGTTGTTAATAAGGTCTTAATCAACCGTGGAACTGAGTTCAAGAGTGGTGAGGTAATGTCAAAGCTATATCAGACCTTATTTATACCCCACTTAGAGTATTGTGTTCAGTTACCTCATTACAGAAAGGATGTGGATACTACAGAAAGAGTGTAGAGAAGATTTAGAAGGATGTTGCATGGATTGGAGAACATGCCTTATGAGAATAGGTTGAGTGAACTTTGGAGCGACGGAGAATGAGAGGTGACCTGACAGATGCGTATAAGATGACGAAAGGCATTGATCGTGTGGACAGCCAGAAGCTTTTTCCTAAGGCTGAATTGCAAACACAAGGGGCATTGTTTTAAGGTGCTTGGAAGTAGGGTTAAAGGGGATGTCAGAGGTAGGTTTTTCACACAGAGAGTAGTAGGTGCATGGAATGCACTGCCAGCGATGATGGTAGAGGCAGATACCATTTTGAGAGACTGTTGGATATGTACACGGAGCTCAGGAAAACAGAGTGCAATGCGGTTGGGAAATCCGAGGCAGTTTCTAGAATAGGTTACATGGACGGCACAACACTGTGGGCCGAAGGGCCTGTAATATATTGTAGATTTCTATGTTTCTATATGCACTCATCTTCGAACAAGGCACAGATCAGACATTCTGACTGACCATCAAATTCTCAGACGGTATTCCTGTCTGTGTGAGAATGCGCTACTTCTGACTTCAATCAACTTGGCTCCATTTGTCTCTGCCTTTTGGTATTATTTCAAGTTCTAGTCATGTTCCACAAGACTACAAAGAGCACTTGTTAGTACATGTATGATCCTGGAGATTTATTAATTACTCCAATACCCTCCCACCAGCTGATTGACAGTGATGAACCCATCGATGGCAATGCCAATGAATATAAAGTGGATGGCAGTGGCTATTCTCATTGGACTGCGGCACTTTTGTGATGTCACTTGTCATCGAGGCAAGGGAATATCATATCGTTATTTACTCAGACAGAACTAAATCTGACGGAAGGTTTTATTTCCATACAGCTCTAATTGATATTTTCACCGACTGGAAGGAAAACTCTTCAACCGAGATTAACTGGGAACTATATTGTTGTTCCGAGTTACTAATCCTTGGATTTACATAGCTGAAACTCGGCAGTGTTTGGGAGATACATTCTCTCCCATTTCCTTCGACTGTACGGGAACAACGCTTGGTAGTGTCATCCATGGCTGCCTCTTTACCCAGAAAGCCCCACGAACGAGAAACCTGTCTGTCAGCCACCGAAAGATGCAGCGATGCGCATGCGCCGCACAAACGGCGGCGGCCCGGCGCTCATCAGCCGAAATCTCCCCGGGGCCCGGGTACGGATCGTGGGGCTGAGAAAGAGGGAACGGACCGGGGCTGTCCTGGGGTGGAGGACCAGTGCGCCAGGAGCTCACAGTGATAGCCTGTAAATCACGGTTCATACGCCGCTGATTAATTCCCACCCGGAGACCCCTCCTACCTGCGGCCGAAACCCGTGAGCCTCTCGTTTACTGAGCGCATGCGCGATAGTTGGCACCAACTCAGACCTCTGCGCATGCGCGTGTGAGCAAACAGCGAAAATCTGCAGATGTGGAAATTCAAGCGACAGACGGAAAATGCTGGAGGAAAATCAGGCGGGCAGCAACTATGGAGAGGAGTGAACAGGCGGCGTTTCAGACCGAGACCTTCTTGAGGACTGGAAAGGAAGGGAGGGAGTAAGAATATGGGGCAGGTGAGGTGATAGGGTAAACTGGGAGAGGGGCAGGAGTGAAGTAAAGAGCTGGGAGGTTGATTGTTGAGAGATAAAAGGCTGGAGAATAATAATAATAATAAAAATACTATTGATTCCGAGTGTTAAATTCATTCGTTTCAGCTGCAAACCCTTAAAAACACAGCAAGCAGCGGGCAAACTTTACTGAAAATAAAGTGCAGAATAGTGCAGAATAATACTGTATCCGTGTGCAATAATAATGTATGAAACAATAATGCAGAGACTATTGAATTATGATGTGTGTTCACCTGTCGCAGAAAGATGAGCTGATGCATTTGTTTGGAAAGATTTTTTGTTACGATCATTGTGAGGGCGGAGCTGAGTGAGTTTGTTCAAAAGGGGTCGGGGGCTTTGCTCCCTACTCAGTAGGTCATGGAGAGGATGTTCCGGATTGTCCATACTCGATAACAGTTTGTTCAGTGACATCCACTCCACCACTCACTCGAAAGAGTCCGGGTTGTGGCCAAGGATGGATCCAACCTTTCTGATGAGTTTATTTAGTCTTTCCCAACGTAAAGCAGCAAAGAAGACTGCACTCGCTACAACAGACTGGTAAAAGATCTGCGAGATCCTTCCTCACGTGTTCAAGGATCTCGGCTTCCCTAGAAAATAGAGTCTGCTCATCCCCTTCTTTTTAACAGTCTTGGTGTTGGTTTTCCAGTCATGCCTTTTGCCGAGGCGAGCACCCAGGTATTTGTCCTCCTCCACCATCGCAACTTCTTCTCCCGGAATGTATACAGGACTTATCACAGTCCTCTCCCTCCTAAAATCTATCACCATTTCCCTGGCTTTGACCACGTTCAGGAGCAGGCGATTCTTCCCTCACTATTCCACAGAGCTCTCCACCATTCCTCTGTTCTCTGAGTCCTGCCCATCTCTGGGTGCATCAGAGAACATCATTAACTGCCAAGAATCAGAGTAGCACTGAAAATCTGAGCTGTAGAGTGTGAACAGAAATGAAGACAGGACAGTCCCGTGTGGGGCTCCAGTGCCACTCACCTCCACCTCAGGCACAGAACCACCCAGCGGTACAAACTAGGGTCTATCTGTCAGGAAGGCAGTAATCCAGGAGATAGTGAACTGAATTTGTCTACGCCCATCCTTGCTCATAAAACGTGGCTGGATTGTATTGAATGCATTAAAGAAATCAAAAACAGTGATTCTCTCAATGCCGCCAGCATCATCCTGGTGGGAGTGAGCTCTCTGAAACAGGGAGATGATGGTATCATCCACTCCCTCATGAGGTTGGTAGGGAAACTGTAGAGGGTCCGAGGTAAGTCTGGACCGGCCTCTGCATCACCTTCATCACATGAGATGTGAGGGCAATTGGTCTGTAGTGATTGTCGTCATTAAGTTCAGATAATTACCATACTGGGTAAAGGACCAAGGCAGGAATTATTCCACATCTTTTTCTGACTTGGTCTCAGATTGTCAGGGTGCACCAAAATGCCAGAGAGCAGGCTCGTACGGGCTTTCAGTACCCTGGGGATGATACTGTTGGGGTCAGCAGATGTAGTCTCTCCGGCTGTCTCCTACCCTGACCTACATTCACTGTCCGTCTCCCTGATGGCCTCATCTGCACGAGGTGCACCGAGATGCAGCTCCTTAGAGACCGTGTTAGGGATCTGGAGCTGCGGCTCCATGACCTACAGCTTACTGGGGAGAGTGAAGAGGAGATGGAGAGGAGCTACAGGGAGTCAGTCACCCCGAGGGTGCAGGAGTTAGACAAGTGGGTGACGATCAGGACAGTGAAGGAAAGAGCTAAGGTAGTAGAGGTGTCCCCTGTGGCCATACCCCTCAGTAATATTTTTCTCGTTATGAATACGATTGAGGGGATGACCTGACAGGACGAACATGGCGATCGGGTCTCTGGCCCTGAGCCTGGTTCTGTGGTGCAGAAGGGAAAGAGGAAGATGAGGAATACGGTAGTCATAGCGGATTCCATAGTGAGGGGAACAGACAGGAGGTTCTGTCAGCCTGATAGAGATACCCACATGGTGTGTTGCCTCCCAGGTGCCAGGGTACGGGATGTCTCGGATCGGGTACAGAATGTTCTGAAGGGAGAGGGTGAACAGCCAGAAGTCCTGGTGCATGTTGGTACCAATGACATAGGTAGAAAAAGGGAAGAGGTCCTGAAGAGAGAATTTAGGGAGTTAGGTAGGAAGCTCAAAAGCAGGACCTCTGGGGTAGTAATCTCGGGATTGCTGCCTGTGCCATGTGCCAGCGAGTGCAAGAATAGCATGATCAGGCGTATTAATGTGTGGCTGAGTGTCACAATGGTGGTGGTGGGGGGGGGGCATTGGGAGCAAGGGTGGATCCAAATACAAGACACATCTTGTGTGGTTAATTAAATTAAGTTTATAGTTTGCTACCAGGAGAGCAAAGCGGAAGCAGGAATAGCGAACTGGACAAGGACTCGGGACCACGACTATGCTGGGGCAAGGGTCTGGGCTGGGGCAAGGGTCTGGGCTAGGACTCGGAAAAGGATCCCAGAATCAGAGGCGATATGAAGAGGCTACGGTATGGACTCTGAGTCAGGGACTGGGCAAGGACCCAGTACCTGGGTCTTGCCTTGGGTTCGGACCCCAGAACCAGGCATGGACATGCCATGGGCTAGGGAGAGGAGGAACATGGAAAAAAAACAGAGCCTCGGTCTCGGGACAGCAGGCACATAGAACCATGGACACATACACAGAACACAGAGTCTGGACCCCTCTTTGGGTACAGGACATAGGGCCGGGACTCACACACAGAACAGAGAGCCGGGACCCCTCCTTGGGTACAGGACATAGGGCCGGGACTCACACACAGAACAGAGAGCCGGGACCCCTCCTTGGGTACAGGACTTAGGGCCGGGACTCACACACAGAACAGAGAGCCGGGACCCCTCCTTGGGTACAGGACATAGGGCCGGGACTCACACACAGAACACAGAGTCTGGACCCCTCCTTGGGTACAGGACATAGGGCCGGGACTCACACACAGAACAGAGAGCCGGGACCCCTCCTTAGGTACAGGACATAGGGCCGGGACTCACACACAGAACAGAGAGCCGGGACCCCTCCTTGGGTACAGGACATAGGGCCGGGACTCACACACAGAACAGAGAGCCGGGACCCCTCCTTAGGTACAGGACATAGGGCCGGGACTCACACACAGAACAGAGAGCCGGGACCCCTCCTTGGGTACAGGACATAGGGCCGGGACTCACACACAGAACAGAGAGCCAGGACCCCTCCTTGGGTACAGGACATAGGGCCGGGACTCACACACAGAACAGAGAGCCGGGACCCCTCCTTGGGTACAGGACATAGGGCCGGGACTCACACACAGAACACAGAGCCAGGACCCCTCCTTGGGTACAGGACATAGGGCCGGGACTCACACACAGAATAGAGAGCCGGGACCCCTCCTTAGGTACAGGACATAGGGCCGGGACTCACACACAGAACAGAGAGCCGGGACCCCTCCTTGGGTACAGGACATAGGGCCGGGACTCACACACAGAACACAGAGTCTGGACCCCTCCTTGGGTACAGGACATAGGGCCGGGACTCACACACAGAACAGAGAGCCGGGACCCCTCCTTGGGTACAGGACATAGGGCCGGGACTCACACACAGAACAGAGAGCCGGGACCCCTCCTTGGGTACAGGACATAGGGCCGGGACTCACACACAGAACAGAGAGCCGGGACCCCTCCTTGGGTACAGGACATAGGGCCGGGACTCACACACAGAACACAGAGTCTGGACCCCTCCTTGGGTACAGGACATAGGGCCGGGACTCACACACAGAACAGAGAGCCGGGACCCCTCCTTGGGTACAGGACATAGGGCCGGGACTCACACACAGAACACAGAGTCTGGACCCCTCCTTGGGTACAGGACATAGGGCCGGGACTCACACACAGAACAGAGAGCCGGGACCCCTCCTTGGGTACAGGACATAGGGCCGGGACTCACACACAGAACACAGAGTCTGGATCCCTCCTTGGGTACAGGACATAGGGCCGGGACTCACACACAGAACAGAGAGCCGGGACCCCTCTTTGGGTACAGGACATAGGGCCGGGACTCACACACAGAACAGAGAGCCGGGACCCCTCCTTGGGTACAGGACATAGGGCCGGGACTCACACACAGAACACAGAGTCTGGACCCCTCCTTGGGTACAGGACATAGGGCCGGGACTCACACACAGAACACAGAGCCGGGACCCCTCCTTGGGTACAGGACATAGGGCCGGGACTCACACACAGAACACAGAGTCTGGACTCCTCCTTGGGTACAGGACATAGGGCCGGGACTCACACACAGAACACAGAGTCTGGACCCCTCCTTGGGTACAGGACATAGGGCCGGGACTCACACACAGAACACAGAGCCGGGACCCCTCCTTGGGTACAGGACATAGGGCCGGGACTCACACACAGAACACAGAGTCTGGACCCCTCCTTGGGTACAGGACATAGGGCCGGGACTCACACACAGATCAGAGAGCCGGGACCCCTCCTTGGGTACAGGACATAGGGCCGGGACTCACACACAGAACAGAGAGCCGGGACCCCTCCTTGGGTACAGGACATAGGGCCGGGACTCACACACAGAACACAGAGTCTGGACCCCTCCTTGGGTACAGGACATAGGGCCGGGACTCATAACCCCCCGCCGCGCAACGGCAAGACGGCCTGACTTACCCCACGGAGGCGAGGACAAGCCAAGACATGACCCCCCACGGGGCAACCTCAAGACGGCAAGACTTACCCCACGTAGGCGAGGACCAGACAAGACAAGACTTGACACCCCATGGGGCAACGGCATGATGGCCTGACTTACCACATGGAGGCGAGGACAAGACAAGACCAACACGAAAGAACACCAGACAGTACCTATCTAGCTCCGGCGATGGATCTAGACCGAAGTGTCGGCGGGGGCTGCAGACGAGGGCTAGAGGCGAAGGGGCAGAGAAGGGATTCAGACAAGCGGGTAGGACAGGAATCACAGACCGCCAGGGCCAGGACTTGACTCGGAACTGGGAAGCTGCTAGGGCGAGGACTTGACTCGGAACTTGGATGCCGCCAGGACCAGGAATTGACTCGGTACTTGGATGTCGCCAGGGCCATGTCCTCTCACTGGTGAATTTTCTGATATACCTTTAGCATCAACGACAGAATGAATTGTTTCCCACAGTCAGAACAGGTGGAACATCTCACTATGGTGTGAACTTGCTGAGGTATCTTCAGGCTAGATGACTGAGTAGACACCCTCCCTAATATAGAGCAGGTGAATGGCCACTCCCCACTGTGAACTCACTGGCGTGTCTGCGTGTAGGCTGCGAGAGAATCCCTTCCCACACTGAGAGAAGGAGAATGATATCTCACTGCAAACAATTCCCTGGCAATTCAGAAAGTCAGACGTTTGAATCTCTTGTACAATCAATACAGTTGAAGAACTGATCTCCAGTGACTAATTGCTGGTGTGTTCTCAGTTCCCGGTTCCAGTGGCTAACATTGAGTTACAACAGAGAACTTCATTTCAGAGACAAAATATATTTCCAGCTGAGATGAGATACTTCTTCATCTCCAAGGATTGAGAACACATGTGTTGGTCTTGCAAAGAAAATATTTGGTCACTCCTTATATATCCAGACAGAGAGAGCAATTCTGACATATTGAGATTCCCATGCACAAATGTTCTGCCATTTCAAACCTGTGAAAATATTTGAAAGGACATCAATGGGTGAAGAACATTTTTTCAGGTGAGATTTTAGTCAGAATGGTGAGAACATAAGAAATAGGAGCACAAGAACGTCATCTGGCCCGTCTCCACCACCCTGCCTTTTCCCCATCAGTCTTATTGTCCCTACTATTCAAAACTCTATCCAATCTTGTCTCAAATACATTTACTGAGGTAGCCCCCACTGCTTCATTGGGCAGAGAAATCCACAGATTCACCACTCTCTGGAAAAAGCAGTTCCTCCTCATCTCCATCCCAAATACCCCAAACCTTAAGGTGATGTCATATAGTTCTGGTCTCACCTACCAGGGGAAACAACTTTCCTGCCTTTATTTTATCTATCCCTTTCATAATTTTACATGCTTCTATAAGATCTTCACTCAATGTGACGTCTAGTATCATAACATTACCCAGTTCAACTCAAGTTGTGATATAGCCCAGGCTACTGTGGGAAGAGAGGGAGGAGATTGCTGAACATCTGGTGATGATCTTTGTATCATCAATAGGGATGGAAGAAGTACCCGAGGATTGTTCAAGAAGGGGAGTGGAGGTAACCCAGGAAATTATAGACCAGTAAGTCCTGCATCAGTGGTGGGCAATTTGTTGGAGAAGATCCTAAGTGGAAGGACTTATGAGCATCGGATTAGGGGTAGTCAGCACGGCTTTGTCAAGGACAGGTCATGCCTTACAAACCTGATTGAATTCTTTGAGGATGTAACAAAACGTATTGATGAAGGTGGAACATTGGATGTGAACACAAAATAATCTGCAGATGCTGGGGCCAAAGCAACACTTACAACACGCTGGAGGAACTTAGCAGGTCGGACAGCATCCGTGGAAAAGATCGGTCAACGTTTTGGTCCGAAACCCTTCGTCAGGACTGTCGAGGGAAGGGGCAGACCCTATAAAGAAGGTGGCGGGAGGGTAGGAAGGAGAAGGCTGGTACGTGGCTGTGGTAGCGGGTCTGCGTCAGGATCTGGTCGAAGAGTCGGAGAGAGGCGGAGATCACAGGGGGGAGCAGTGAGAGAGGGTCAGAGAGAGAGAGAGAGAGAGAGAGAGAGAGATGATTATTTTGTGTTTACGATTCGCTACTCCGCTGCGAAGTCTCTTCCAGGTATGCCTACCCTGAAGAAGTTTAAATCTTCTCTTCGACGGGAGTTCAGTGAGACCCTCTGGCAGAACGATCTGACTTACCCCAAGGAGGCGAGGACAAGAAGAGACAAACACCAAAGAATGACAGACAATTGCATCTCTGCATCGGGGTTGCTCCAACTCACAGTTACGGCCGGCAACCTCGGCTGGCTATGGAAACAGACGGATCCCCACCTAGCTCGGAGCGGCTGACGGCCACTCAACTGGCCCGGGAAACGGCCGAATGTATACCGCAAAGACAGCTCCGACTACCGACAGCAAGGCTCCATGAAGCGATAGTTTTCTAACGCGGCCTAAAGATGACAAGAGGCTGCTCCAGCCTTCCACCGGCAGGTTGCTCCCAGGGGACCTTGACAAGACAAATCAGCAGCCCACACTCAACCGCAAGGCTACTTATATTCCAAGCCCCAGGATGGGAATCAGGTGCCTATGATTAACTCATCCAACCAAGGGACCCGGAGTCCTGAGTCCACGGACCGGACCGTGAACCGGTATGCGGCCTTCACGGACCGGACCATGACAATAACCTACTCGAGGAATTCTAGAAGTACTGTACCACATAACCCTTTAATTTTCTAAGCTCCATGTACCTAACTAAAACCCTTATTGTATTTGCCTCTACCACCTCGCTGACAGTGTATTCCACAGACCCACCATTCTTTGTGTAAAAAACTGACCTCTGACCTCTCCCGTGCAACTGCATCCAAGCACCTTAAAACCACGCCCCCTCGTGTTAGCCATTTCCGTCCTGGGAAAAAGCCTCTGGCTATCCTCACTATCAATGCCTCTCATTGCCTTACGCACCTGTATGACTTTCCTGCATGAGTTTTTCTAGGCTGAATAAACATAGAAACATAGAAAATAGGTGCAGGATGAGGCCATTCGGCCCTTCGAGCCTGCACCGCCATTCAGTATGATCATGGCTGATCATCCAACTCAGAACCCTGTACCAGCCTTCCCCCCATACCCCCGATCCCTTTAGCCACAAGGGCCATATCTAACTCCCTCTTAAATATAGCCAATGAACTGGCCTCAACTGTTTCCTGTGGCAGAGAATTCCACAGATTCACCACTCTCTGTGTGAAGAAGTTTTTCCTAATCTCGGTCCTAAAAGGCTTCCCCTTTATCCTCAAACTGTGACCCCTCGTTCTGGACTTCCCCAACATCGGGAACAATATTCTTGCATCTAGCCTGTCCAATCCCTTTAGGATTTTATACGTTTCAATAAGATCCTCCCTCAATCTTCTAAGACGATGAGTTCACTGTGGTTTTGACGTTCTTCAGGGCTCCGGACTTTTTCTGTTATTTTCACTCGTTTCAAAGGACTGTGCCTCAGACAGCTGGGTCGTTGCAATGCGCCTCCAAAGTCTGACAGAAGACTAGCGAGTGAATCTTCGATGGAGCAGAGTCAGAAGCCAACGAGTTTCCAGCACCAGTCAGGGCTTTCGGGCTCCAGAAAGAGATAGGGCCTGGAGTTTACGAGGAGTAAGAGGAATCAGACCAGAATGATGTGGCTACAAATGAAAGATTAGAAACATTTGGAAGCTGATTCATTTTTTTAAAAAAAAGATGGTTAATTTCTGCAAAATACTGGAGAAAATCGACAGATGTGGAGCAAATGTGGAGAGGAATGAATAGACAACATTTAGGCCGAGTCCCTTCAGCATGCCTAGACTGTGTACTCCGCTGCTGAGTTGCTGCCTGAACTGCTCAGTTCCTCCAGAATCGCGCGCGCGCGCGCGTGTGTGTGTGTGAGTGTGTGTGTGTGTGTGCTTGTGTTTGTGCGTGTGTCTGTGTGTGTGTGTTTGTGTGTGTGAGTGATAGATAGATAGATAGATAGATATACTTTATTAATCCCGAGGGAAATTTGGTTTCGTTACAGCCGCACCAACCAAGAATAGAGCGTAGATATAGCAATACAAAATACCCCAACAATCAAACACCAAAATACAAACTATGCCAGATGGAAAATAAGTCCAGGACCAGTCTGTTGGCTCAGGGTGTCTGACCCTCCACGGGAGGAGCTACACGTTCGATGGCCACAGGCAGGAACGACCTCCCGTGCCGCCCAGTGTTGTATCACGGTGGAATGTGGCCGAAGTCCAACAGTAAAAAGTTCAGTATCCAGTCTGCAAACACGTTCCTCGATCGTAATACACCCCGGATTGCACCATCCGTTGTTAGCCAGAACAGTAAGCACCCAATTCCTGTACGCTTACCGCTCTCAGTGCACTTCCGGTCAGCCGGAACTGTATTACCCACCGAACTTCCCTTCTCCAAAAGCCTCTGTTGTCTCGACCCGGTCCTCTTTCCTCGGCATTGTGATCCCCCTCTGTGTGTTTTCCTCCGGATTCAGCAGGGGTGTCCACCGCTCTGTTCGCTAAACCGGCCGGTCTTTGCTGGTCCGTGGAATACACAATGCGACCTTGCTTCTGTCCCGCGTGTCGGGATGTAACCATTTCCAGCGCTAAAGAAAACCCAAATAAAACTCTCTGTACCAGCATGTTAAAGAGGGTGCAGCTTCGACGTGTTACCGTGAGAAAAAATACAAAAAAGTAACATAAATTAAAAATTAAGAAGAAGAAAGTGAGAATTGATCGGAACGGCTGCATCAAGGCTGCATTCACGACCGGCGCATGCACACTGTGTGTGTGTGTGTGTGTGTGTGTGTGTGTGTGAGTGTGTGTGTGTGTGAGTGTGTGTGTGTGTGTGTGTGTGTGTGTGTGTGTGTGTGTGTGTGTGTGTTTGTGTATCTACATTTCCAGCAACTGCAGAATCTCTTGTGTTTTATATCCGCATTTCTAAGAGAGTTGTACTTGACAGGATCTTGACAGGCGAAATGCCTGTTGATATCGAGTATATTATTTATAGAAGCTGCTTTCTGCGTTAAAACAGCTGCTGAGTTTTCTGCACACAAACACAGTGAGGCACGGACATGGAACCAGTGCTAATGGCACCGTGATTACCCAGAAAGCGGCGCCTTGGAAAGAACCCCATCACTGCAGCACCGATTAAATGCGCGGGCGCAGGCGTCAGGGTTGTGACGTGGCGGATACCACTCGTGCGCAGCACGCGAACGGCCTGGGAACCAGCAGCATCAGTTGAGAGCGCATCGCCGGGCGGCCGGGCTGGGGGTTTCGGCACCGACTGAGGGGCAATTGCTGAGAGTCCAGGCACCGTGGCCCGCAATCCCGGGACAGTCCCTCTCTCTCAGCCCCACGATCCGTACTCGGGCCCCGGGGAGCTTCCGGCTGATTAGGGAATGGGAGCCGATGGTCCTGGCTGTTATGCTGCGGTACCGTCTCCCGGATGGTAGCAGCTGCAACATTCTGTGGTTGGGGTGACTCAGCTCCCCAATGATCCTACGGGTCCTTTTTACACAATAATGTAAATATCTTGGACAGTGGGAGGTTCACATCTACAGATGGGCTGGGCTGTCCTCACCACTCTCTGCAGAGTCCTGCGACTGAGGGAAGTACAGTTCCCATGCCAGGCAGTGATGCAGACCCTCAGGATGCTCTCAAGTCTGAACCTGTAGAAAGTTCTTGGGATTTGGGGAACCATACCAAACTTGTTCAACCACCTGAGGTGAAAGAGGCACTGTTGTACGTATGTACGGACCAGGTGAGATACTCAGTGATGTTTATCCGAGGAACTTGAAGCTGTTCACCCTCTCAACCCCAGATCCATTGATGTCGATAGAGATTAGCCTGTCTCCATTCCTCCTGTATCTGCAACCAGCTCCTTTGTTTTTGCAACATTGAGGGAGAGGGGCAGGAATTTCAGGTCAGTAGTTTCAGGGCATGAGTTTCAGGGAAGGAGTTTCAGGGCAGGAGATTCAGGGCTGGAGTTTCAGGGCAGGGGTTTCAAGGTCATCAGTTTCTGGGCATGAGTTTCAGATCAGTAGTTTCAGGGCAGTACAATCAGGGCATGATATTCAGAGCTCGAGTTTCAGGGCAGGAGTTTCACGGCATGCGATTCAGGGCTGTAGTTTCAGGGCAGGAGATTAAAGGCAGGACTTCAGGGCTGGAATTTCTTTGCAGGATTTTCAGGGCGTGAGTTTCAGGGAAGGAGATTCAGGGCACGAGTCTCAGGTCCGGAGTTTCAGGGCATGAGATTCAGGGAAGCAAAATCATGTTAGGAGATTCAGGGCAGGAGTTTCAGGGCAGCAGATTCAGGGCACCAGTTTCAGGGCAGGAGATTCACGGCAGGGGTTTCGTGGCAGGAGTTTTAAGGCATGTGTTTCAGGGTAGGACATTCAGGGAAGGAGTCTCCAGAAAGTAGTTTCAGGGCATGACATTAAGGGCTGGCGTTGCCGGGAAGGAGATTCACGGCAGGAGGTTCCTGTCAGGAGTTTCAGGGCATGAGTTTCAGTGCAGGTGATTCAGGGCAGGAGTGTTAGGGCAGGAGATTCAGTGCAAGAGTTTCAGGGCAGGAGTTGGTGGGCATCAGTTTATGTGCAGTGGATGCAGGGCAGGAGATTCAGAGCAGGTGATTCAGGGCAGCTGTTTCAGGGCAGGAAGTTCAGGGCAGGAGGTTCAGGGCAAGAGTTTCAAGGTCATCAGTTTCTGAGCGGTAGTTTCAGGTCAGTAGTTTTGGCGCATGAGTTTCTGGGTACGAGATTAAGGGCAGGTGATTCAGGGCAGCTGTTTCCGGGCCGGAGATTCAGGGCTGGAGTTTCAGGGCAGGGGTTTCAGGCCAGTAGTTTCAAGGAAGCAGTTTCAGGGTAGGAGATTCAGGGCCGGAGATTCAGAGCTGGAGTTTCGCGGCAGGGGTTTCAACGTCATCAGTGTCTGGGCAGGAGTTTCAGGTCTGTAGTTTCAGGGCATGAATTTCAGGGAAGGAGTTTCAGGGGGGGAGATTCAGGGCAGGAATTGCAGAGAAGGAGATTCATGGCAGGAGTTTCGTGTCAGGATTCTCCGGGCTTTAGTTTCAGGGCAGGAGTGCTAGGGCAGGAGTTTTAGGCCAGGAGGTTCAGTGCAAGAGATTCAGGGCAGGAGTTTGAGGGCATCAGTTTATGTGCAGTGGATTCAGGGCGGGAGATTCAGAGCAGGTGATTCAGGGCAGCTGTTTCAGGGCAGGAGTTTCAAGGTCATCAGTCTCTGGGCAGCAGTTTCAGGTCCGTAGTTTCGGGGCATGATTTTCAGTTTAGGAGATTCAGGGTAGAAGATTTAGGGCCGGAGATTCAGGGCTGGAGTTTCAGGGCAGGGGTTTCAAAGTCATCAGTTTCTGGGCTGGAGTTTCAGGTCAGTAGTTCCGGGGAAGAAGTTTCAGGACGGGAGATTCAGGTCAATTGTTTCGGCTCATGAGTTTCCGCGTACGAGATTCAGGACAGGAGATTCAGGGCTGTAGTTTCAGAGCAGAGGTTCCAAGGTCATCAGTTTCTGGGCAGGAGTTTCGGGTCAGTAGTTTCAGGGCGTGAGCTTCAGGGAAGGAGTTTCAGGTAAGTAGCTTCAGGGCATGAGCTTCAGGGAAAGAGTTTCAGGGCGGGAGATTCAGGTCAATTGTTTCGGCGCATGAATTTCCGCGTATGAGATTCAGGGCTGGAGTTTCAGGGCAGGGGTTTCAAGGCATGAGTTTCAGGGAAGGAATATCAGAGCAGTACTATCAGATCAGGATATTCAGAGCTCCAGTTTCAGGGCATGCGATTCAGGGCTGTAGTTTCAGGGCCGGAGATTCAATGTAGGAGTTTTAGGGCAGGAGATTAAAGGCAGGGCATTCAGGGCTGGAATTTCTTTGCAGGAGTTTCAGGGCATGGGTTTCCGGGAGGGAGATTCAGGGCACGAGTTTCAGATCCGGAGTGTCTGGGCATGAGATTCAGGGTAGGAGAATCATGGCTGGAGGTTCAGGGCAGGAGTTTCAGGGCACCAGTTTCACGGCAGTTGATTCAGGCAGGAGTTTCAGGGAAGGAGATTCACGGAAGGGTTTTCCTGGCAGGAGTTTCAAGGCATGTGTTTCAGTGCTGGAGATTCGGGGCAGTAGTATCAGGGCAGGAATTCAGAGCTGGAGTTTCAGGTCAGGTGATTCAGAGCAGGTGTTTCATGTCTGGAGTTTCAGGGCATGATTTTCAGTGCAGGTGATTCAGGGCAGGGATGTTATGGCAAGGGTTTCAGGGGAGGAGATTCAGTGCAAGAGTTTCAGGGCAGGAGTTTGAGGGCAACAGACTCAGTGCAGGAGATTCAGGGCAGTAGTATAAGGGCAGGAGATTCAGAGCAGGAGTTTCAGGGCAGGTGATTCAGGGCAGGAGTTTCAGAGTCATCAGTTTCTGGGCAGGAGTTTCAGGTCAGTAGTTTCAGGGCATGAGTTTCAGGGCTGTAGTTTCAGGGCAGGAGATTCAAGGCAGGAGTTTCACGGCAGGTGATTCAGGCCAGTAGTTTCAGGGCAGGAGTTTCAAGGTCATCAGTTTCTGGGCAGGAGTTTCAGATTAGTAGTTTCGGGGAATGAGTTTCAGGGCAGGGCTTTCAAGGCATGAGTTTCAGGGAAGGAGTATCAGAGCAGTGCTATCAGGGCAGGAGATTCAGGGCAGGGTATTCAGAGCTCGAGTTTCAGGGCAGGAGTTTCACGGCATGCGATTCAGGGCTGGAGATTCAATGGAGGAGTTTCAGGGCAGGAGATTAAAGGCAGGGCATTCAGGGCTGGAATTTCTTTGCAGGAGTTTCAGGGCATGAGTTTCAGGGAAGGAGATTCAGGACACGAGTTTCAGGTCTGGAGTTTCTGGGCATGAGAGGGTAGGAGAATCATGGCTGGAGGTTCAGGGCAGGAGTTTCAGGGCACCAGTTTCACGGCAGTTGATTCAGGGCAGGAGTTTCAGGGAAGGAGATTCACGGAAGGGTTTTCCTGGCAGGAGTTTCAAGGCATGTGTTTCAGTGCTGGAGATTCGGGGCAGTAGTATCAGGGCAGGAATTCAGAGCTGGAGTTTCAGGTCAGGTGATTCAGAGCAGGTGTTTCATGTCAGGAGTTTCAGGGCATGAGTTTCAGTGCAGATGATTCAGGGCAGGGATGTTATGGCAGGGGTTTCAGGGGAGGAGATTCAGTGCAAGAGTTTCAGGGCAGGAGTTTGAGGGCAGCAGACTCAGGTCAGGTGATTCAGGGAAGCTGTTTCAGGGCAAGAGATTCAGGGCAGGAGTTTCAGAGTCATCAGTTTCTGAGCAGGAGTTTCAGGTCAGTAGTTTCGGGGCATGAGTTTCAGTGTAGGAGATTCAGGGCCAGAGATTCAGGGCTGGAGTTTCAGGGCAGGGCTTTCAAGGTCATCAGTTTCTGGCCAGGCGTTTCAGGTCAGTAATTTTGGGGAATGAGTTTCAGGGTGGGAGATTCAGGGCAGGAGATTGACGGCTGGAATTTCATGTCAGGAGTTTCAGGGCATGAGTTTCAGTGCAGGTAATTCAGCGCGGGGGTGTTAGGGCAGGAGTTTCTGGGGAGGAGATTCAGTGCAAGAGTTTCAGGGCAAGAGTTTGAGGGCAGCAGACTCAGTGCAGGAGATACAGAGCAGCAGTTTCAGGATAGGAGATTCAGGGCCGGAGATTCAGGGCTGGAATTTCAGGACAGGGTTTTCAAGGTTATCAGTTTCTGGCCAGGAGTTTCAGGATAGTAGATTCAGGGCGTGAGTTTCAGGGCTGTAGTTTCAGGGAAGGAGATTCAGGGCAGGAGTTTCACGGCAGGTGATTCAGGCCAGTGGTTTGAGGGCAGGAGATTCAGGGCAGGAGTTTCACGGCAGGTGATTCAGGTCAGTAATTTCAGGGCAGGAGATTCAGGGCAGGAGTTTCAAGGTCATCAGTTTCAGGGCATGAGTTTCAGGGAAGGAGTTTCAGGGCAGGAGGTTCAGAGCAAGCATTTCAGTGCAGCTGATTCAGGGGCAGCTGTTTCAGGGCAGGAGTTTCAAGGTCATCGGTTTTGGGGCAGGAGTTTGAGGTCAGTAGTTTCAGGGCAGGAGATTCAGTGCAGGAGTTTCAAGGTCATGGGTTTCTGAGCAGGAGTTTTAGGTCAGTAGTTTCAGGGCAGGAGTTTCAAGGTCAGCAGTTTCTGGGCAGGAGTGTCAGGTCAGTAGTTTTGGGGCATCAGCTTCAGAGTCGGAGATTCAGGGTCGAAGATTCAGGGTCGGGGATTCAGGGCTGGAGATTCAGAGCAGTAGTTTCAGGGCAGGTGATTCAGGGCAGGAGTTTCAGGTCAGCGGTTTCAGGGCGTGAGTTTCAGTGTCGGAGATTCAGGGCAGGAGATTCAGTGCTGGAGTTTCAGGGCAGGAGTTTCAGGGAAGGCCTTTCAGGGCCGTGCTATCAGGGCTGTTGATTCAGAGCAGGAGTTCCAGGGAAGGGGATTCACGGCAGGGGATTCAAGTCATGTGTTTCAGGGCAGGAGATTCAGGGCTGGAGTTTCAGGGCGTGAGTTTCAGGGTCGGAGATTCAGGGCAGAAGATTCAGGGCAGGAGTTTCAAGGTCATCAGATTCCTGGCAAGGGTTTGAGGTCAGTAATCTCAGGGCAGGAGTTTCAGGGAAGGCCCTTCAGGGCCGTGCTATCAGGGCTGTTGATTCAGGGCAGGAGTTTCAGGGAAGGAGATTCACGGCACGGGATTCGTGGTAGGAGTTCAACTCGTGTTTCAGGGCAGGAGTTTCAGGTCTGTAGTTTCAGGGCATGAATTTCAGGGTAGGAGATTCAGGGCCGGAGATTCAGGGCTGGAGTTTCAGGGCAGGGGTTTCAAGGTCATCAGTTTCTGGGCAGGAGTTTCAGGTCAGTAGTTTCAAGGTCATCAGTTTCTGGGCAGGAGTTTCAGGTCAGTAGTTTCAGGGCATGAGTTTCAGGGAAGGAGTTTCAGGGCAGGAGATTCAGTGCAGGAGTTTCAAGGTCGTCAGTTTCTGGGCACGAATTTCAGGTCAGTAGTTTCGGGGCATGAGTTTCAGGGGAGGAGATTCAGGGTAGGGAATTCATTCCTGGAGATTCAGAGCTGGAGTTTCAGGGCAGGGGTTTCAAGGTCATCAGTTCCTGGGCAGGAGTTTCAGGTCAGTAGTTTCTGGGCTTGCGTTTCTAGGGAAGGTGTGTCAGGGCGGGAGATTTAGGTCAATGCTTTGGGGCATCAGTTTCAGGGCAGGAGATTCAGGGTTGGAGTTTCAGGGCTGGGTTTTCACGGTCATCAGATTCTGGGCAGGAATTTAAGGTCAGTAGTTTCAGGGCATGAGGCTCAGGGTAGGAGATTTAGGGCAGCAGTTTCAGGGCAGGATTTTCAGGGCAGGTGATCCAGGGCAGTAGTTTCAGGGCGGAAGCTTCAGGGCAGGAGATTCAGGGCAGGTGTTTCAAGGTCATCAGTTTCTGGGCAGAAGATTCAGGTCAGTTGTTTCGGGGCATGACTTTCAGGTTTGGAGATTCAGAGCAAGACATTCAGGGCTGGAGTTTCATGTCAGGGGATTCAGGGCAGGAGCTTCTTGGCAGATGATTCTCGGCAGTTGTTTCAGGGCAAGAAATTCAGGGCCGGAGTTTCAAGGTCATCAGTTTCTTGGTAGGAGTTTCAGTTCAGTAGTTTCAGGGCCTGAGATTCAGGGCTGGAGTTTCAGAACACGGGTTCCAAGGCGATCAGCTTCTGGGCAGGAGTTTCATGTCAATAGTTTCAGGGCATGAGTTGCAGGGAAGGAATTTCAGGTACGTAGCTTCAGGGCGTGAGTTTCAGGGAAAGAGTTTCAGGGCTGTAGTTTCAGGGCAGGAGATTCAGTGCAGAAGTTTCAAGGTCGTCGGTTTCTGGGCACGGATTTCAGGTCAGTAGTTTCGGGGCATGAGTTTCAGGGGAGGAGATTCAGGGTAGGGGCTTCATTACCGGGGATTCAGGGCTGGAGTTTCAGCGCTGGGTTTTCACGGTCATCAGGTTCTGGGCAGGAGTTTCTGGGCGTGCGTTTCAGGGAAGGCGTGTCAGGGCGGGAGATTTAGGTCAATTGCTTCGGGGCATCAGTTTCAGGGTAGAAGATTCAGGGCAGGAGATTCAGGGCTGGAGGTTCAGGGCAGGATTTTCAAGGTCATCGGATTCTGGGCAGGAATTTTAGGTCAGTAATTTCAAGGGCATGAGTTTCAGGGAAGTAGTTTCAGGGCGGGAATTCAGGTCAATTGTTTCGGGGCATGAGTTTCAGGGTAGGAGATTCAGGGCAGGAGATTCAGGGCTGGAGTTTCAGGGCAGGGTTTTGAAGGTCATCAGGTTCTTGGCAGGAACTTTAGCTCACTACTTTCAGGCCATGAATTTCAGGGCTATAATTTCAGGGCAGGAGTTGCAGGGCAGGAGTGTTATGGCAGGAGTTTGAGGACAGCAGATTCAGTGTTTGAGATACAGGGCAGTAGTATCAGGGCAGGAGATTCAGAGTTGGAGTTTCAGGGCAGGTGATTTAGGGTTGGAGTTTCAAGGTCATCAGTCTCAGGCAGGAGCTTCAGGTCAGTAGTTTCGGGGCATGAGTTTCAGCGTAGGAGATTCAGGGCAGAAGATTCAGGGCTGCAGCTTCAGGACAGGGGTTTCAATGTCATCAGTTTCTGGGCAGGAGTTTCAGGGCATTTGTTTTAGGGAAGGTGTGTCAGGGCGGGAGATTTATGTCAATTGTTTCGGAGCATGAGTTTCAGGGCAGGAGATTCAGGGCTGGAGTTTCAGGGCTGGGTTTTCACGATCATCAGGTTCTGGGCAGGAATTTAAGATCTGTAGTTTCAGGTCATGAGGTTCAGGGCTGTAGATTCAGGGTAGGAGAAGCAGGGCAGGAGTTGCAGGGAAGGAGACTCACGACAGGAGTTTCATATCAGGAGTCTCAGGGCTTTAGTTTCAGTGCAAAAGATTCAGGGCTGGAGTGTTAGGGCAGGAATTTCAGGGGAGGAGATTCAGTGCAAGAGTTTCAGAGTAGGAGTTTGAGAGCACCAGTTTCAGTGCAGTGGATTCAGGGCAGGAGATACAGGGCAGGAGTTTCAGGCCAGGTGATTCAGGGCAGTAGTTTCAGGGCGGGAGATTCAAGGCAGGAGATTCAGGGCAGGTGCTTCAAGGCCATCAGTTTCTGGGGAGGAGGGCAGCAGTTTCAAGGCAGGAGATTCAGGCCAGGAGTTTCAGGGAAGGTGACTCACAGCAGGAGCTTCATGTCAGGAGTTTCAGGGCATGGGTTTCAGGTCAGAAATTTCGGGGCAGGAGTTTAAGTGTAGGGGATTCAGGGCTGTTGTTTCAGGTCAAGGGTTTCAAGGTCATCAGTTTCTGGTGAGGAGTTTCAGTTCAGTAGTTTCAGGGCATGAGTTTCAGGGCAGGAGATTCAGGGCAGGAGTTGCAGGGAAGGAGTTTCAGGGCATCAGTTTCAGTGCCGTGGATTCAGGGCAGGAGTATCAAGGTCGTCTGTTTCTGGGCAGGAGTTTCAGATCGGCAGTTTCAGCGCAAGAGTTTGAGGGATTATAGTTTCAGGTCTGTAGTTTCATGGCAGCAAATTCAGTGTAGGACTTTCAGGGCAGGTGATTCAGGGACCTGTTTCAGGTAGGAGATTCAGGGCAAGAGTTTCAATGTCATCAGTTTCTGCGCAGGAGTTTCGAGACAGCAGTTTCAGGGCATGAGTTTCAGGGTAGGAGATTCAGGGCCGGAGATTCAGGGCTGGACTTTCAGGGCAGGGGTTTCAAGGTTATCAGTTTCTGTGTAGGAGTTTCAGGTCTGTAGTTTCGGTGCATGAGTTTCAGGGTAGGAGATTCAGGGCCAGAGATTCAGGGCTGGAGTTTCAGGGCAGGGGTTTCAAGGTCATCAGTTTCTGGGCAGCATTTTCAGATCAGTAGTTTCAGGGTATGATATTCAGAGCCGGAGATTCAGGGTTGGAGTTTCAGAGCAGGGGTTTCAAGGTCATCGGTTTCGGGGCAGGAGTTACAGGTCTGTAGTTTCAGGGCATGAGTTTCAGGGAAGGAGTTTCAGGGCGGGAATTCAGGTCAATTGTTTCGGGGTATGATTTAAGGATAGAAGATTCAGGGCAGGAGATTCAGGGCTGGAGTTTCAGGGCAGGGTTTTCAAGGTCATCAGATTCTTGGCAGGTATTTTAGCTCAGTAGTTTCAGGACATGAATTTTAGGGCTATAGCTTCAGAGCAGGAGTTGCAGGGCAGGAGATTCACGGCAAGAGTGTTACGGCAGGTGTTTCAGGGCTGGAGATTCAGTGCAAGAGTTTCCGGGCGAGAGTTTGAGGACAGCAGATTCAGTGATTGAGATACAGGCAAGTAGTATCAGAGAAGGAGATTCAGAGTTGGAGTTTCAGGGCAGGTGATTTAGGGCTGGAGTTTCAAGGTCATCACTTTCAGGGCAGGAGATTCAGAGGAGGAGTTTCAGGGCAGGTGACTCAGGGCAGCTCTTTCATGGCATGAGATTCACGGCAGGAGTTTCAAGTTCATCAGTTTCTGTGGAGGAGTTTCAGGGCATGAGTTTCATGGGAGGGGATTCAGGGCAGAAGAATCAGGGCTGCAGTTTCAGGGCAGGGGTTGCAAAGTCATCAATTTCTGGGCAGGAGTTTCAAGTCAGTAGTATCAGGGCATTTGTTTCAGGGAAGGATTTTCAGGGCTGTAGCTTCAGGGCAGGAGTTTAAGGGAAGGTGATTCACGCCAGTAGTTTCAGGGCAGGAAATTCAGGCAGGTGATTCAGGGCAGGAGTATCAGGTCATCACTTTCTGGGCAGAAGTTTCAGATCAGTATTTTCGGGAAATGAGTTTTAGGGTGGGAGATTCAGGGCAGTAGATTCAGAGCTGGAGTTACAGAGCCGGGGTTCCAAGGTCATCAGCTTCTGGGCAGGAGTTTCATGTCAGTAGTTTCAGGGCATGAGTTTCAGGTAGGTAGCTTCAGGGCACGAGTTTCAGGGCATGAGTTTCAGGGCTGCAGTTTCAGGGCAAGAGATTCAGTGCAGGAGTTTCAAGGTCGTCAGTTTCTGGGCAGGAATTTCACGTCAGTAGTTTCAGGGCATGAGTTTCAGCGGAGGAGATTCAGGGTAGGGGATTCATTCTCGGAGATTCAGAGCTGGAGTTTCAGGGCAGGGGTTCCAAGGTCATCAGCCTCTGGGCAGGAGTTTCATGTCAGTAGTTTCAGGGAAGGAGTTTCAGGTAGGTAGCTTCAGGGCATGATTTTCAGGGCTGCAGTTTCAGGGCAGGAGATTCAGTGCAGGAGTTTCAAGGTCGTCAGTTTCTGGGCACTAATTTCAGGTCAGTAGTTTCGGGGCATGAGTTTCAGGGGAGGAGATTCAGGGTAGGGGATTCATTCCCGGAGACCCAAAGCTGGAGTTTCAGGGCAGGGGTTTCAAGGTCATCAGTTTCTGGGCAGGAGTTTCAGGTCTGTAGTTTCAGGGCATGAGGCTCAGGGTAGGAGATTCAGGGCAGGGGATTCATTACCGGAGATTCAGGGCTGGAGTTTCAGGGCTTGGTTTTCACGGTCATTAGGTTCTGGGCAGGAGTTTCTGTCAATAGTTTCTGGGCGTGCGTTTCAGGGAAGGCGTGTCAGGGCGGGAGATTTAGGTCAATTGCTTCGGGGCATCAGTTTCAGGGTAGAAGATTCAGGGCAGGAGATTCAGGGCTGGAGGTTCAGGGTTGGATTTTCAAGGTCATCAGATTCTGGGCAGGAATTTTAGATCAGTAATTTCAAGGTCATGAGTTTCACGGAAGGAGTTCAGATCAATTGTTTCGGGGCATGAGTTTTAGGGTAGGAGATTCAGGGCAGGAGATTCAGGGCTGGAGTTTCAGGGCAGGGTTTTCAAGGTCATCAGGTTCTTGGCAGGAATTTTAGCTCACTACTTTCAGGCCATGAATTTCAGTGCTATAGTTTCAGGGCAGGAGTTGCAGGGCAAGAGTGTTACGGCAGGAGTTTGAGGACAGCAGATTCACTGTTTGAGATACAGGGCAGTAGTATCAGGGCAGGAGATTCAGGGTTGGAGTTTCAGGGCTGGGTTTTCACGATCATCAGGTTCTGGGCAGGAATTTAAGATCTGTAGTTTCAGGTCATGAGGTTCAGGGCTGTAGATTCAGGGCAGGAGAAGCAGGGCAGGAGTTGCAGGGAAGGAGACTCACGACAGGACTTTCATATCAGGAGTCTCAGGGCTTTAGTTTCAGTGCAAAAGACTCAGGGCTGGAGTGTTAGGGCAGGAATTTCAGGGGAGGAGATTCAGTGCAAGAGTTTCAGGGTAGGAGTTTGAGAGCACCAGTTTCAATGCAGTGGATTCAGTGCAGTAATTTCAGGGCAGGAGATACAGGGCAGGAGTTTCAGGCCAGGTGATTCAGGGCAGTAGTTTCAGGGCGGGAGATTCAAGGCATGAGATTCAGGGCAGGTGTTTCAAGGTCATCAGTTTCTGGGGAGGAGTTTCAGGGCAGCAGTTTCAAGACAGGAGATTCAGGGCAGGAGTTTCAGGGAAGGTGACTCACGGCAGGAGTTTCATGTCAAGAGCTTCAGGGCATGGGTTTCAGGTCAGAAATTTCGGGGCAGGAGTTTAAGTGTAGGGGATTGAGGGCTGTTGTTTCAGGTCAGAGGTTTCAAGGTCATCAGTTTCTGGTGAGGAGTTCCAGTTCAGTAGTTTCAGGGCATGAGTTTCAGGGCTGTAGTTTCAGGGCAGTAGTTTCAGGGCAGGAGTATCAAGGTCGTCTGTTTCTGGGCAGGAGTTTCAGATCGGCAGTTTCAGCACATGAGTTTGAGGGATTATAGTTTCAGGTCTGTAGTTTCATGGCAGGAAATTCAGTGTAGGACTTTCAGGGCAGGTGATTCAGGGACCTGTTTCAGGTAGGAGAATCAGGGCAAGAGTTTCAATGTCATCAGTTTCTGCGCAGGAGTTTCGAGACAGCAGTTTCAGGGCATGAGTTTCAGGGTAGGAGATTCAGGGCCGGAGATTCATGGCTGGACTTTCAGGGCAGGGGTTTCAAGGTCATCAGTTTCTGGGCAGCAGTTTCAGATCACTAGTTTCAGGGAAGGAGGTTCAGGGTATGATATTCAGAGCCGGACGTTCAGGTTTGGAGTTTCAGGGCAGGGGTTTCAAGGTCATCGGTTTCGGGGCAGGCTTTGCAGGTCTGTAGTTTCAGGGCATGAGTTTCAGGGAAGGAGTTCCAGGGCGGGAATTCAGGTCAATTGTTTCGGGGCATGATTTAAGGGTAGGAGATTCAGGGCAGGAGATTCAGGGCTGGAGTTTCAGGGCAGGGTTTTCAAGGTCACCAGGTTCTTGGCAGGTATTTTAGCTCAGTAGTTTCAGGGCGTGAATTTTAGGGCTATAGCTTCAGGGCAGGAGTTGCAGGGCAGGAGATTCACGGCAAGAGTGTTACGGCAGGTGTTTCAGGGCTGGAGATTCAGTGCAAGAGTTTCAGGGCGAGAGTTTGAGGACAGCAGATTCAGTGCTTGAGATACAGGCAAGTAGTATCAGGGAAGGAGATTCAGAGTTGGAGTTTCAGGGCAGGTGATTTAGGGCTGGAGTTTCAAGGTCATCACTTTCAGGGCAGGAGATTCAGAAGAGGAGTTTCAGGGCAGCTCTTTCAGGGCATGAGATTCACGGCAGGAGTTTCATGGGAGGAGATTCAGGGAAGAAGAATCAGGGCTGCAGTTTCAGGGCAGGGGTTGCAAGGTCATCAGTTTCTGGACAGGAGTTTCAGGTCAGTAGTTTCAGGGCATTTGTTTCAGGGAAGGATTTTCAGGGCAGGAGTTTAAGGGAAGGTGATTCACGCCAGTAGTTTCAGGGCAGGAAATTCAGGCAGGTGATTCAGGGCAGGAGTATCAGGTCATCACTTTCTGGGTAGAAGTTTCAGATCAGTATTTTTTGGAAATGAGTTTTAGGGTGGGAGATTCAGGGCAGTAGATTCAGGGCTGGAGTTACAGAGCCGGGGTTCCAAGGTCATCAGCTTCTGGGCAGGAGTTTCATGTCAGTAGTTTCAGGGCATGAGTTTCAGGGAAGGAGTTTCAGGTAGGTAGCTTCAGGGCATAAGTTTCAGGGCTGTAGTTTCAGGGCAGGAGATTCAGTGCAGGAGTTTCAAGGTCGTCACTTTCTGGGCACGAATTTCAGGTCAGTAGTTTCGGGGCATGAGTTTCAGGGGAGGAGATCCAGGGTAGGGGATTCATTTCCGGAGACTCAGAGCTGGAGTTTCAGGGCAGGGGTTTCAAAGTCATCAGTTTCTGGGCAGGAGTTTCAGGTCAGTAGTTTCTGGGCGTGCGTTTCTAGGGAAGGCGTGTCAGGGCGGGAGATTTAGGTCAATTGCTTCGGGGCATCAGTTTCAGGGCAGGAGATTCAGGGTTGGAGTTTCAGGGCTAGGTTTTCACGGTCATCAGGTTCTGGGCAGGAATTTAAGGTCAGTAGTTTCAGGGCATGAGGTTCAGGGTAGGAGATTCAGGGCAGCAGTTTCAGGGCAGGAGATTTAGGGCAGGAGTTTCGGGGAAAGTGACTCACGGCGGGAGTTTCATGTCAGGAGTTTCAGGACATGGTTTTCAGGTCAGAAATTTCAGCACAGGAGTTTCAGGGCAGGAGATTCAGGGCAAGACATTTAGGGCTGGAGTTTCATGTCAGGGGATTCAGGGCAGGAGCTTCTTGGTAGATGATTCTCGGCAGTTGTTTCAGGGCAAGAGATTCAGGGCAGGAGTTTCAAGGTCATCAGTTTCTGTGTAGGAGTTTCAGTTCAGTAGTTTCAGGGCCTGAGATTCAGGGCTGGAGTTTCAATGCAGGGGTTCCAAGGGGATCAGCTTCTGGGCAGGGGTTTCATGTCAGTAGTTTCAAGGCATGAGTTGCAGGGAAGGAATTTCAGGTACGTAGCTTCAGGGCATGAGTTTCAGGGAAAGAGTTTCAGGGCTGTAGTTTCAGGGCAGGAGATTCAGGGCTGGAGTTTCAGGGCAGGGTTTTCAAGGTAATCAGGTTCTTGGCAGGAATTTTAGCTCAGTACTTTCAGGCCATGAATTTCAGGGCTATAGTTTCAGGGCAGGAGTTGCAGGGCAGGAGTGTTACGGCAGGAGTTTGAGGACAGCAGATTCAGTGTTTGAGATACAGGGCAGTAGTATCAGGGCAGGAGATTCAGAGTTGGAGTTTCAGGGCAGGTGATTTAGGGCTGGAGTTTCAAGGTCATCAGTCTCAGGCAGCAGCTTCAGGTCAGTAGTTTCTGGGCATGTGTTTCTAGGGAAGGCGTGTCAGGGCGGGAGATTTAGGTCAATTGCTTCGGGGCATCAGTTTCAGGGCAGGAGATTCAGGGTTGGAGTTTCAGGGCTGGGTTTTCACGGTCATCAGGTTCTGGGCAGGAATTTAAGGTCAGTAGTTTCAGGGCATGAGGCTCAGGGTAGGAGATTCAGGGCAGCAGTTTTAGGGCAGGAGATTCAGGGCAG
Organism: Mobula birostris; assembly: GCF_030028105.1. Classification (NCBI taxonomy): domain Eukaryota; kingdom Metazoa; phylum Chordata; class Chondrichthyes; order Myliobatiformes; family Myliobatidae; genus Mobula; species Mobula birostris. The sequence continues at coordinate 1,119,931 of NW_027274040.1, forward strand.
GAGTTTCGGGGAAGGTGACTCATGGCAGGAGTTTCAGGGCACAGTTTTCAGGTCAGAAATTTCAGCGCAGGAGTTTCAGGGCAAGACATTCAGGGCTGGAGTTTCATGTCAGAGGATTCAGGACAGGAGCTTCTTGGCAGATGATTCTCGGCAGTTTTTTCAGGGCAAGAGGTTCAGGGCAGGAGATTCAGGGCTGGAGGTTCAGGGCAGGATTTTCAAGGTCATCAGATTCTGGGCAGTAATTTTAGGTCAGTAATTTCAAGGGCATCAGTTTCAGGGAAGGAGTTTCAGGGCGGGAATTCAGGTCAATTGTTTCGGGGGATGAGTTTCAGGGTAGGAGATTCAGGGCAGGAGATTCAGGGCTGGAGTTTCACGGCAGGGCTTTCAAGGTCATCAGTTTCTGGGCAGGAGTTCCAGCTCAGTAGTTTCAGTGCATGAGGTTCAGGGCTGTAGATTCAGGGCAGGAGTTGCAGGAAAGAAGACTCACGATAGCAGTTTCGTATCAGGAGTCTCAGGGCTTTAGTTTCAGTGCAGGAGATTCAGGGCTGGAGTTTCAGGGCAGGGTTTTCCAGGTCATCAGGTTCTAGACAGGAATTTTAGCTCAGTAGTTTCAGGGCATGAATTTTAGGACTATAGTTTCAGGGAAGGTGACTCACAGCAGGAGTTTCATGTCAGGAGTTTCAGGGCATGGGTTTCAGGTCAGAAATTTCAGGGCAGGAGTTTAAGGGTACGAGATTCAGGGCTGTAGTTTCAGGTCAGGGGTTCAAGGTCATCAGTTTCTGGCGAGCAGTTTCAATTCAGTAGTTTCAGGGCATGAGTTTCAGGGCTGTAGTTTCATGGCAGGAGATTCAGGGCAGGAGTTGCAGGGAAGGAGTTTCAGGGCATCAGTTTCAGTGCCGTGGATTCAGGGCAGTAGTCTCAGGGCAGGAGTTTCATGGCAGGTTATTCAGGGCAGTAGTTTCAGGGCAGGAGTATCAAGGTCGTCTGTTTCTGGGCAGGAGTTTCAGATCGGCAGTTTCAGCGCATGAGTTTGAGGTATGTAGTTTCAGGTCTGTAGTTTCATGGCAGGAGATTCAGGGTAGGACTTTCAGGGCAGGTGATTCAGGGACCTGTTTCAGGTAGGAGATTCAGGGCAAGAGTTTCAATGTCATCAGTTTCTGCGCAGGAGTTTCGAGACAGCAGTTTCAGGGCATGAGTTTCAGGGTAGGAGATTCAGGGCCGGAGATTCAGGGCTAGAGTTGCAGGGCAGGGGTTTCAAGGTCATCAGTTTCTGGGTAGGAGTTTCAGGTCTGTAGTTTTGGTGCATGAGTTTCAGGGTAGGAGATTCAGGGCCAGAGATTCAGGGCTGGAGTTTCAGGGCAGGGTTTTCAAGGTCATCTGGTTCTTGGCAGGAATTTTAGCTCAGTCGTGTCAGGGCATGAATTACAGGGCTATAGTTTCAGGGCAGGAGTTGCAGGGCAGGAGATTCACGGCAGGAGTTTCAAGGTCATCAGTTTCTGTGGAGGAGTTTCAATTCAGTAGTTTCAGGGCATGAGTTTCAGGGCAGGAGATTCAGGGCAGGAGTTGCAGGGAAGGAGTTTCAGGGCATCAGTTTCAGTGCCGTGGATTCAGGGCAGTAGTCTCAGGGCAGGAGTTTCATGGCAGGTTATTCAGGGCAGTAGTTTCAGGGCAGGAGTATCAAGGTCGTCTGTTTCTGGGCAGGAGTTTCAGATCGGCAGTTTCAGCGCATGAGTTTGAGGTATGTAGTTTCAGGTCTGTAGTTTCATGGCAGGAGATTCAGGGTAGGACTTTCAGGGCAGGTGATTCAGGGACCTGTTTCAGGTAGGAGATTCAGGGCAAGAGTTTCAATGTCATCAGTTTCTGCGCAGGAGTTTCAGGACAGCAGTTTCAGGGCATGAGTTTCAGGGTAGGACATTCAGGGCCGGAGATTTTGGTGCATGAGTTTCAGCATAGGAGATTCAGGGCCAGAGATTCAGGGCTGGAGTTTCAGGGCAGGGTTTTCAAGGTCATCTGGTTCTTGGCAGGAATTTTAGCTCAGTCGTGACAGGGCATGAATTACAGGGCTATAGTTTCAGGGCAGGAGTTGCAGGGCAGGAGATTCACGGCAGGAGTTTCAAGGTCATCAGTTTCTGTGGAGGAGTTTCAGGTCAGTTGTTTCGGTGCATGAGTTTCAGGGTAGGAGATTCAGGGCCAGAGATTCAGGGTTGGAGTTTCAGGGCAGGGGTTTCAAGGTCATCAGTTTCTGGTGAGAAGTTTCAATTCAGTAGTTTCAGGGCATGAGTTTCAGGGCTGCAGTTTCAGGGCAAGAGATTCAGTTCAGGAGTTTCAAGGTGGTCAGTTTCTGGGCAGGAATTTCACGTCAGTAGTTTCAGGGCATGAGTTTCAGCGGAGGAGATTCAGGGTAGGGGATTCATTCTCGGAGATTCAGAGCTGGAGTTTCAGGGCAGGGGTTCCAAGGTCATCAGCCTCTGGGCAGGAGTTTCATGTCAGTAGTTTCAGGGAAGGAGTTTCAGGTAGGTAGCTTCAGGGCATGATTTTCAGGGCTGCAGTTTCAGGGCAGGAGATTCAGTGCAGGAGTTTCAAGGTCGTCAGTTTCTGGGCACTAATTTCAGGTCAGTAGTTTCGGGGCATGAGTTTCAGGGGAGGAGATTCAGGGTAGGGGATTCATTCCTGGAGACCCAGAGCTGGAGTTTCAGGGCAGGGGTTTCAAGGTCATCAGTTTCTGGGCAGGAGTTTCAGGTCTGTAGTTTCAGGGCATGAGGCTCAGGGTAGGAGATTCAGGGCAGGGGATTCATTACCGGAGATTCAGGGCTGGAGTTTCAGGGCTTGGTTTTCACGGTCATTAGGTTCTGGGCAGGAGTTTCTGTCAATAGTTTCTGGGCGTGCGTTTCAGGGAAGGCGTGTCAGGGCGGGAGATTTAGGTCAATTGCTTCGGGGCATCAGTTTCAGGGTAGAAGATTCAGGGCAGGAGATTCAGGGCTGGAGGTTCAGGGTTGGATTTTCAAGGTCATCAGATTCTGGGCAGGAATTTTAGATCAGTAATTTCAAGGTCATGAGTTTCACGGAAGGAGTTCAGATCAATTGTTTCGGGGCATGAGTTTTAGGGTAGGAGATTCAGGGCAGGAGATTCAGGGCTGGAGTTTCAGGGCAGGGTTTTCAAGGTCATCAGGTTCTTGGCAGGAATTTTAGCTCACTACTTTCAGGCCATGAATTTCAGTGCTATAGTTTCAGGGCAGGAGTTGCAGGGCAAGAGTGTTACGGCAGGAGTTTGAGGACAGCAGATTCACTGTTTGAGATACAGGGCAGTAGTATCAGGGCAGGAGATTCAGGGTTGGAGTTTCAGGGCTGGGTTTTCACGATCATCAGGTTCTGGGCAGGAATTTAAGATCTGTAGTTTCAGGTCATGAGGTTCAGGGCTGTAGATTCAGGGCAGGAGAAGCAGGGCAGGAGTTGCAGGGAAGGAGACTCACGACAGGACTTTCATATCAGGAGTCTCAGGGCTTTAGTTTCAGTGCAAAAGACTCAGGGCTGGAGTGTTAGGGCAGGAATTTCAGGGGAGGAGATTCAGTGCAAGAGTTTCAGGGTAGGAGTTTGAGAGCACCAGTTTCAATGCAGTGGATTCAGTGCAGTAATTTCAGGGCAGGAGATACAGGGCAGGAGTTTCAGGCCAGGTGATTCAGGGCAGTAGTTTCAGGGCGGGAGATTCAAGGCATGAGATTCAGGGCAGGTGTTTCAAGGTCATCAGTTTCTGGGGAGGAGTTTCAGGGCAGCAGTTTCAAGACAGGAGATTCAGGGCAGGAGTTTCAGGGAAGGTGACTCACGGCAGGAGTTTCATGTCAAGAGCTTCAGGGCATGGGTTTCAGGTCAGAAATTTCGGGGCAGGAGTTTAAGTGTAGGGGATTGAGGGCTGTTGTTTCAGGTCAGAGGTTTCAAGGTCATCAGTTTCTGGTGAGGAGTTCCAGTTCAGTAGTTTCAGGGCATGAGTTTCAGGGCTGTAGTTTCAGGGCAGTAGTTTCAGGGCAGGAATATCAAGGTCGTCTGTTTCTGGGCAGGAGTTTCAGATCGGCAGTTTCAGCACATGAGTTTGAGGGATTATAGTTTCAGGTCTGTAGTTTCATGGCAGGAAATTCAGTGTAGGACTTTCAGGGCAGGTGATTCAGGGACCTGTTTCAGGTAGGAGAATCAGGGCAAGAGTTTCAATGTCATCAGTTTCTGCGCAGGAGTTTCGAGACAGCAGTTTCAGGGCATGAGTTTCAGGGTAGGAGATTCAGGGCCGGAGATTCATGGCTGGACTTTCAGGGCAGGGGTTTCAAGGTCATCAGTTTCTGGGCAGCAGTTTCAGATCACTAGTTTCAGGGAAGGAGGTTCAGGGTATGATATTCAGAGCCGGACGTTCAGGTTTGGAGTTTCAGGGCAGGGGTTTCAAGGTCATCGGTTTCGGGGCAGGCTTTGCAGGTCTGTAGTTTCAGGGCATGAGTTTCAGGGAAGGAGTTCCAGGGCGGGAATTCAGGTCAATTGTTTCGGGGCATGATTTAAGGGTAGGAGATTCAGGGCAGGAGATTCAGGGCTGGAGTTTCAGGGCAGGGTTTTCAAGGTCACCAGGTTCTTGGCAGGTATTTTAGCTCAGTAGTTTCAGGGCGTGAATTTTAGGGCTATAGCTTCAGGGCAGGAGTTGCAGGGCAGGAGATTCACGGCAAGAGTGTTACGGCAGGTGTTTCAGGGCTGGAGATTCAGTGCAAGAGTTTCAGGGCGAGAGTTTGAGGACAGCAGATTCAGTGCTTGAGATACAGGCAAGTAGTATCAGGGAAGGAGATTCAGAGTTGGAGTTTCAGGGCAGGTGATTTAGGGCTGGAGTTTCAAGGTCATCACTTTCAGGGCAGGAGATTCAGAAGAGGAGTTTCAGGGCAGCTCTTTCAGGGCATGAGATTCACGGCAGGAGTTTCATGGGAGGAGATTCAGGGAAGAAGAATCAGGGCTGCAGTTTCAGGGCAGGGGTTGCAAGGTCATCAGTTTCTGGACAGGAGTTTCAGGTCAGTAGTTTCAGGGCATTTGTTTCAGGGAAGGATTTTCAGGGCAGGAGTTTAAGGGAAGGTGATTCACGCCAGTAGTTTCAGGGCAGGAAATTCAGGCAGGTGATTCAGGGCAGGAGTATCAGGTCATCACTTTCTGGGTAGAAGTTTCAGATCAGTATTTTTTGGAAATGAGTTTTAGGGTGGGAGATTCAGGGCAGTAGATTCAGGGCTGGAGTTACAGAGCCGGGGTTCCAAGGTCATCAGCTTCTGGGCAGGAGTTTCATGTCAGTAGTTTCAGGGCATGAGTTTCAGGGAAGGAGTTTCAGGTAGGTAGCTTCAGGGCATAAGTTTCAGGGCTGTAGTTTCAGGGCAGGAGATTCAGTGCAGGAGTTTCAAGGTCGTCACTTTCTGGGCACGAATTTCAGGTCAGTAGTTTCGGGGCATGAGTTTCAGGGGAGGAGATCCAGGGTAGGGGATTCATTTCCGGAGACTCAGAGCTGGAGTTTCAGGGCAGGGGTTTCAAAGTCATCAGTTTCTGGGCAGGAGTTTCAGGTCAGTAGTTTCTGGGCGTGCGTTTCTAGGGAAGGCGTGTCAGGGCGGGAGATTTAGGTCAATTGCTTCGGGGCATCAGTTTCAGGGCAGGAGATTCAGGGTTGGAGTTTCAGGGCTAGGTTTTCACGGTCATCAGGTTCTGGGCAGGAATTTAAGGTCAGTAGTTTCAGGGCATGAGGTTCAGGGTAGGAGATTCAGGGCAGCAGTTTCAGGGCAGGAGATTTAGGGCAGGAGTTTCGGGGAAAGTGACTCACGGCGGGAGTTTCATGTCAGGAGTTTCAGGACATGGTTTTCAGGTCAGAAATTTCAGCACAGGAGTTTCAGGGCAGGAGATTCAGGGCAAGACATTTAGGGCTGGAGTTTCATGTCAGGGGATTCAGGGCAGGAGCTTCTTGGTAGATGATTCTCGGCAGTTGTTTCAGGGCAAGAGATTCAGGGCAGGAGTTTCAAGGTCATCAGTTTCTGTGTAGGAGTTTCAGTTCAGTAGTTTCAGGGCCTGAGATTCAGGGCTGGAGTTTCAATGCAGGGGTTCCAAGGGGATCAGCTTCTGGGCAGGGGTTTCATGTCAGTAGTTTCAAGGCATGAGTTGCAGGGAAGGAATTTCAGGTACGTAGCTTCAGGGCATGAGTTTCAGGGAAAGAGTTTCAGGGCTGTAGTTTCAGGGCAGGAGATTCAGGGCTGGAGTTTCAGGGCAGGGTTTTCAAGGTAATCAGGTTCTTGGCAGGAATTTTAGCTCAGTACTTTCAGGCCATGAATTTCAGGGCTATAGTTTCAGGGCAGGAGTTGCAGGGCAGGAGTGTTACGGCAGGAGTTTGAGGACAGCAGATTCAGTGTTTGAGATACAGGGCAGTAGTATCAGGGCAGGAGATTCAGAGTTGGAGTTTCAGGGCAGGTGATTTAGGGCTGGAGTTTCAAGGTCATCAGTCTCAGGCAGCAGCTTCAGGTCAGTAGTTTCTGGGCATGTGTTTCTAGGGAAGGCGTGTCAGGGCGGGAGATTTAGGTCAATTGCTTCGGGGCATCAGTTTCAGGGCAGGAGATTCAGGGTTGGAGTTTCAGGGCTGGGTTTTCACGGTCATCAGGTTCTGGGCAGGAATTTAAGGTCAGTAGTTTCAGGGCATGAGGCTCAGGGTAGGAGATTCAGGGCAGCAGTTTTAGGGCAGGAGATTCAGGGCAGGAGTTTCGGGGAAGGTGACTCATGGCAGGAGTTTCAGGGCACAGTTTTCAGGTCAGAAATTTCAGCGCGGGAGTTTCAGGGCAAGACATTCAGGGCTGGAGTTTCATGTCAGAGGATTCAGGACAGGAGCTTCTTGGCAGATGATTCTCGGCAGTTTTTTCAGGGCAAGAGGTTCAGGGCAGGAGATTCAGGGCTGGAGGTTCAGGGCAGGATTTTCAAGGTCATCAGATTCTGGGCAGTAATTTTAGGTCAGTAATTTCAAGGGCATCAGTTTCAGGGAAGGAGTTTCAGGGCGGGAATTCAGGTCAATTGTTTCGGGGGATGAGTTTCAGGGTAGGAGATTCAGGGCAGGAGATTCAGGGCTGGAGTTTCACGGCAGGGCTTTCAAGGTCATCAGTTTCTGGGCAGGAGTTCCAGCTCAGTAGTTTCAGTGCATGAGGTTCAGGGCTGTAGATTCAGGGCAGGAGTTGCAGGAAAGAAGACTCACGATAGCAGTTTCGTATCAGGAGTCTCAGGGCTTTAGTTTCAGTGCAGGAGATTCAGGGCTGGAGTTTCAGGGCAGGGTTTTCCAGGTCATCAGGTTCTAGACAGGAATTTTAGCTCAGTAGTTTCAGGGCATGAATTTTAGGACTATAGTTTCAGGGAAGGTGACTCACAGCAGGAGTTTCATGTCAGGAGTTTCAGGGCATGGGTTTCAGGTCAGAAATTTCAGGGCAGGAGTTTAAGGGTACGAGATTCAGGGCTGTAGTTTCAGGTCAGGGGTTCAAGGTCATCAGTTTCTGGCGAGCAGTTTCAATTCAGTAGTTTCAGGGCATGAGTTTCAGGGCTGTAGTTTCATGGCAGGAGATTCAGGGCAGGAGTTGCAGGGAAGGAGTTTCAGGGCATCAGTTTCAGTGCCGTGGATTCAGGGCAGTAGTCTCAGGGCAGGAGTTTCATGGCAGGTTATTCAGGGCAGTAGTTTCAGGGCAGGAGTATCAAGGTCGTCTGTTTCTGGGCAGGAGTTTCAGATCGGCAGTTTCAGCGCATGAGTTTGAGGTATGTAGTTTCAGGTCTGTAGTTTCATGGCAGGAGATTCAGGGTAGGACTTTCAGGGCAGGTGATTCAGGGACCTGTTTCAGGTAGGAGATTCAGGGCAAGAGTTTCAATGTCATCAGTTTCTGCGCAGGAGTTTCGAGACAGCAGTTTCAGGGCATGAGTTTCAGGGTAGGAGATTCAGGGCCGGAGATTCAGGGCTAGAGTTGCAGGGCAGGGGTTTCAAGGTCATCAGTTTCTGGGTAGGAGTTTCAGGTCTGTAGTTTTGGTGCATGAGTTTCAGGGTAGGAGATTCAGGGCCAGAGATTCAGGGCTGGAGTTTCAGGGCAGGGTTTTCAAGGTCATCTGGTTCTTGGCAGGAATTTTAGCTCAGTCGTGTCAGGGCATGAATTACAGGGCTATAGTTTCAGGGCAGGAGTTGCAGGGCAGGAGATTCACGGCAGGAGTTTCAAGGTCATCAGTTTCTGTGGAGGAGTTTCAATTCAGTAGTTTCAGGGCATGAGTTTCAGGGCAGGAGATTCAGGGCAGGAGTTGCAGGGAAGGAGTTTCAGGGCATCAGTTTCAGTGCCGTGGATTCAGGGCAGTAGTCTCAGGGCAGGAGTTTCATGGCAGGTTATTCAGGGCAGTAGTTTCAGGGCAGGAGTATCAAGGTCGTCTGTTTCTGGGCAGGAGTTTCAGATCGGCAGTTTCAGCGCATGAGTTTGAGGTATGTAGTTTCAGGTCTGTAGTTTCATGGCAGGAGATTCAGGGTAGGACTTTCAGGGCAGGTGATTCAGGGACCTGTTTCAGGTAGGAGATTCAGGGCAAGAGTTTCAATGTCATCAGTCTCTGCGCAGGAGTTTCAGGACAGCAGTTTCAGGGCATGAGTTTCAGGGTAGGACATTCAGGGCCGGAGATTTTGGTGCATGAGTTTCAGCATAGGAGATTCAGGGCCAGAGATTCAGGGCTGGAGTTTCAGGGCAGGGTTTTCAAGGTCATCTGGTTCTTGGCAGGAATTTTAGCTCAGTCGTGACAGGGCATGAATTACAGGGCTATAGTTTCAGGGCAGGAGTTGCAGGGCAGGAGATTCACGGCAGGAGTTTCAAGGTCATCAGTTTCTGTGGAGGAGTTTCAGGTCAGTTGTTTCGGTGCATGAGTTTCAGGGTAGGAGATTCAGGGCCAGAGATTCAGGGTTGGAGTTTCAGGGCAGGGGTTTCAAGGTCATCAGTTTCTGGTGAGAAGTTTCAATTCAGTAGTTTCAGGGCATGAGTTTCAGGGCTGCAGTTTCAGGGCAAGAGATTCAGTTCAGGAGTTTCAAGGTGGTCAGTTTCTGGGCAGGAATTTCACGTCAGTAGTTTCAGGGCATGAGTTTCAGCGGAGGAGATTCAGGGTAGGGGATTCATTCTCGGAGATTCAGAGCTGGAGTTTCAGGGCAGGGGTTCCAAGGTCATCAGCCTCTGGGCAGGAGTTTCATGTCAGTAGTTTCAGGGAAGGAGTTTCAGGTAGGTAGCTTCAGGGCATGATTTTCAGGGCTGCAGTTTCAGGGCAGGAGATTCAGTGCAGGAGTTTCAAGGTCGTCAGTTTCTGGGCACTAATTTCAGGTCAGTAGTTTCGGGGCATGAGTTTCAGGGGAGGAGATTCAGGGTAGGGGATTCATTCCCGGAGACCCAGAGCTGGAGTTTCAGGGCAGGGGTTTCAAGGTCATCAGTTTCTGGGCAGGAGTTTCAGGTCTGTAGTTTCAGGGCATGAGGCTCAGGGTAGGAGATTCAGGGCAGGGGATTCATTACCGGAGATTCAGGGCTGGAGTTTCAGGGCTTGGTTTTCACGGTCATTAGGTTCTGGGCAGGAGTTTCTGTCAATAGTTTCTGGGCGTGCGTTTCAGGGAAGGCGTGTCAGGGCGGGAGATTTAGGTCAATTGCTTCGGGGCAACAGTTTCAGGGTAGAAGATTCAGGGCAGGAGATTCAGGGCTGGAGGTTCAGGGTTGGATTTTCAAGGTCATCAGATTCTGGGCAGGAATTTTAGATCAGTAATTTCAAGGTCATGAGTTTCACGGAAGGAGTTCAGATCAATTGTTTCGGGGCATGAGTTTTAGGGTAGGAGATTCAGGGCAGGAGATTCAGGGCTGGAGTTTCAGGGCAGGGTTTTCAAGGTCATCAGGTTCTTGGCAGGAATTTTAGCTCACTACTTTCAGGCCATGAATTTCAGTGCTATAGTTTCAGGGCAGGAGTTGCAGGGCAAGAGTGTTACGGCAGGAGTTTGAGGACAGCAGATTCACTGTTTGAGATACAGGGCAGTAGTATCAGGGCAGGAGATTCAGGGTTGGAGTTTCAGGGCTGGGTTTTCACGATCATCAGGTTCTGGGCAGGAATTTAAGATCTGTAGTTTCAGGTCATGAGGTTCAGGGCTGTAGATTCAGGGCAGGAGAAGCAGGGCAGGAGTTGCAGGGAAGGAGACTCACGACAGGACTTTCATATCAGGAGTCTCAGGGCTTTAGTTTCAGTGCAAAAGACTCAGGGCTGGAGTGTTAGGGCAGGAATTTCAGGGGAGGAGATTCAGTGCAAGAGTTTCAGGGTAGGAGTTTGAGAGCACCAGTTTCAATGCAGTGGATTCAGTGCAGTAATTTCAGGGCAGGAGATACAGGGCAGGAGTTTCAGGCCAGGTGATTCAGGGCAGTAGTTTCAGGGCGGGAGATTCAAGGCATGAGATTCAGGGCAGGTGTTTCAAGGTCATCAGTTTCTGGGGAGGAGTTTCAGGGCAGCAGTTTCAAGACAGGAGATTCAGGGCAGGAGTTTCAGGGAAGGTGACTCACGGCAGGAGTTTCAGGGAAGGTGACTCACGGCAGGAGTTTCATGTCAAGAGCTTCAGGGCATGGGTTTCAGGTCAGAAATTTCGGGGCAGGAGTTTAAGTGTAGGGGATTGAGGGCTGTTGTTTCAGGTCAGAGGTTTCAAGGTCATCAGTTTCTGGTGAGGAGTTCCAGTTCAGTAGTTTCAGGGCATGAGTTTCAGGGCTGTAGTTTCAGGGCAGTAGTTTCAGGGCAGGAGTATCAAGGTCGTCTGTTTCTGGGCAGGAGTTTCAGATCGGCAGTTTCAGCACATGAGTTTGAGGGATTATAGTTTCAGGTCTGTAGTTTCATGGCAGGAAATTCAGTGTAGGACTTTCAGGGCAGGTGATTCAGGGACCTGTTTCAGGTAGGAGAATCAGGGCAAGAGTTTCAATGTCATCAGTTTCTGCGCAGGAGTTTCGAGACAGCAGTTTCAGGGCATGAGTTTCAGGGTAGGAGATTCAGGGCCGGAGATTCATGGCTGGACTTTCAGGGCAGGGGTTTCAAGGTCATCAGTTTCTGGGCAGCAGTTTCAGATCACTAGTTTCAGGGAAGGAGGTTCAGGGTATGATATTCAGAGCCGGACGTTCAGGTTTGGAGTTTCAGGGCAGGGGTTTCAAGGTCATCGATTTCGGGGCAGGCTTTGCAGGTCTGTAGTTTCAGGGCATGAGTTTCAGGGAAGGAGTTCCAGGGCGGGAATTCAGGTCAATTGTTTCGGGGCATGATTTAAGGGTAGGAGATTCAGGGCAGGAGATTCAGGGCTGGAGTTTCAGGGCAGGGTTTTCAAGGTCACCAGGTTCTTGGCAGGTATTTTAGCTCAGTAGTTTCAGGGCGTGAATTTTAGGGCTATAGCTTCAGGGCAGGAGATTCACGGCAAGAGTGTTACGGCAGGTGTTTCAGGGCTGGAGATTCAGTGCAAGAGTTTCAGGGCGAGAGTTTGAGGACAGCAGATTCAGTGCTTGAGATACAGGCAAGTAGTATCAGGGAAGGAGATTCAGAGTTGGAGTTTCAGGGCAGGTGATTTAGGGCTGGAGTTTCAAGGTCATCACTTTCAGGACAGGAGATTCAGAAGAGGAGTTTCAGGGCAGCTCTTTCAGGGCATGAGATTCACGGCAGGAGTTTCATGGGAGGAGATTCAGGGAAGAAGAATCAGGGCTGCAGTTTCAGGGCAGGGGTTGCAAGGTCATCAGTTTCTGGACAGGAGTTTCAGGTCAGTAGTTTCAGGGCATTTGTTTCAGGGAAGGATTTTCAGGGCAGGAGTTTAAGGGAAGGTGATTCACGCCAGTAGTTTCAGGGCAGGAAATTCAGGCAGGTGATTCAGGGCAGGAGTATCAGGTCATCACTTTCTGGGTAGAAGTTTCAGATCAGTATTTTTTGGAAATGAGTTTTAGGGTGGGAGATTCAGGGCAGTAGATTCAGGGCTGGAGTTACAGAGCCGGGGTTCCAAGGTCATCAGCTTCTGGGCAGGAGTTTCATGTCAGTAGTTTCAGGGCATGAGTTTCAGGGAAGGAGTTTCAGGTAGGTAGCTTCAGGGCATAAGTTTCAGGGCTGTAGTTTCAGGGCAGGAGATTCAGTGCAGGAGTTTCAAGGTCGTCACTTTCTGGGCACGAATTTCAGGTCAGTAGTTTTGGGGCATGAGTTTCAGGGGAGGAGATCCAGGGTAGGGGATTCATTTCCGGAGACTCAGAGCTGGAGTTTCAGGGCAGGGGTTTCAAAGTCATCAGTTTCTGGGCAGGAGTTTCAGGTCAGTAGTTTCTGGGCGTGCGTTTCTAGGGAAGGCGTGTCAGGGCAGGAGATTTAGGTCAATTGCTTCGGGGCATCAGTTTCAGGGCAGGAGATTCAGGGTTGGAGTTTCAGGGCTAGGTTTTCACGGTCATCAGGTTCTGGGCAGGAATTTAAGGTCAGTAGTTTCAGGGCATGAGGTTCAGGGTAGGAGATTCAGGGCAGCAGTTTCAGGGCAGGAGATTTAGGGCAGGAGTTTTGGGGAAAGTGACTCACGGCGGGAGTTTCATGTCAGGAGTTTCAGGACATGGTTTTCAGGTCAGAAATTTCAGCACAGGAGTTTCAGGGCAGGAGATTCAGGGCAAGACATTTAGGGCTGGAGTTTCATGTCAGGGGATTCAGGGCAGGAGCTTCTTGGTAGATGATTCTCGGCAGTTGTTTCAGGGCAAGAGATTCAGGGCAGGAGTTTCAAGGTCATCAGTTTCTGTGTAGGAGTTTCAGTTCAGTAGTTTCAGGGCCTGAGATTCAGGGCTGGAGTTTCAATGCAGGGGTTCCAAGGGGATCAGCTTCTGGGCAGGGGTTTCATGTCAGTAGTTTCAAGGCATGAGTTGCAGGGAAGGAATTTCAGGTACGTAGCTTCAGGGCATGAGTTTCAGGGAAAGAGTTTCAGGGCTGTAGTTTCAGGGCAGGAGATTCAGGGCTGGAGTTTCAGGGCAGGGTTTTCAAGGTAATCAGGTTCTTGGCAGGAATTTTAGCTCAGTACTTTCAGGCCATGAATTTCAGGGCTATAGTTTCAGGGCAGGAGTTGCAGGGCAGGAGTGTTACGGCAGGATTTTGAGGACAGCAGATTCAGTGTTTGAGATACAGGGCAGTAGTATCAGGGCAGGAGATTCAGAGTTGGAGTTTCAGGGCAGGTGATTTAGGGCTGGAGTTTCAAGGTCATCAGTCTCAGGCAGCAGCTTCAGGTCAGTAGTTTCTGGGCATGTGTTTCTAGGGAAGGCGTGTCAGGGCGGGAGATTTAGGTCAATTGCTTCGGGGCATCAGTTTCAGGGCAGGAGATTCAGGGTTGGAGTTTCAGGGCTGGGTTTTCACGGTCATCAGGTTCTGGGCAGGAATTTAAGGTCAGTAGTTTCAGGGCATGAGGCTCAGGGTAGGAGATTCAGGGCAGCAGTTTTAGGGCAGGAGATTCAGGGCAGGAGTTTCGGGGAAGGTGACTCATGGCAGGAGTTTCAGGGCACAGTTTTCAGGTCAGAAATTTCAGCGCGGGAGTTTCAGGGCAAGACATTCAGGGCTGGAGTTTCATGTCAGAGGATTCAGGACAGGAGCTTCTTGGCAGATGATTCTCGGCAGTTTTTTCAGGGCAAGAGGTTCAGGGCAGGATTTTCAAGGTCATCAGATTCTGGGCAGTAATTTTAGGTCAGTAATTTCAAGGGCATCAGTTTCAGGGAAGGAGTTTCAGGGCGGGAATTCAGGTCAATTGTTTCGGGGGATGAGTTTCAGGGTAGGAGATTCAGGGCAGGAGATTCAGGGCTGGAGTTTCACGGCAGGGCTTTCAAGGTCATCAGTTTCTGGGCAGGAGTTCCAGCTCAGTAGTTTCAGGGCATGAGGTTCAGGGCTGTAGATTCAGGGCAGGAGTTGCAGGAAAGAAGACTCACGATAGCAGTTTCGTATCAGGAGTCTCAGGGCTTTAGTTTCAGTGCAGGAGATTCAGGGCTGGAGTTTCAGGGCAGGGTTTTCCAGGTCATCAGGTTCTAGACAGGAATTTTAGCTCAGTAGTTTCAGGGCATGAATTTTAGGGCTATAGTTTCAGAGAAGGTGACTCACAGCAGGAGTTTCATGTCAGGAGTTTCAGGGCATGGGTTTCAGGTCAGAAATTTCAGGGCAGGAGTTTAAGGGTACGAGATTCAGGGCTGTAGTTTCAGGTCAGGGGTTCAAGGTCATCAGTTTCTGGCGAGCAGTTTCAATTCAGTAGTTTCAGGGCATGAGTTTCAGGGCTGTAGTTTCAGGGCAGGAGATTCAGGGCAGGAGTTGCAGGGAAGGAGTTTCAGGGCATCAGTTTCAGTGCCGTGGATTCAGGGCAGTAGTCTCAGGGCAGGAGTTTCATGGCAGGTTATTCAGGGCAGTAGTTTCAGGGCAGGAGTATCAAGGTCGTCTGTTTCTGGGCAGGAGTTTCAGATCGGCAGTTTCAGCGCATGAGTTTGAGGTATGTAGTTTCAGGTCTGTAGTTTCATGGCAGGAGATTCAGGGTAGGACTTTCAGGGCAGGTGATTCAGGGACCTGTTTCAGGTAGGAGATTCAGGGCAAGAGTTTCAATGTCATCAGTTTCTGCGCAGGAGTTTCGAGACAGCAGTTTCAGGGCATGAGTTTCAGGGTAGGAGATTCAGGGCCGGAGATTCAGGGCTAGAGTTGCAGGGCAGGGGTTTCAAGGTCATCAGTTTCTGGGTAGGAGTTTCAGGTCTGTAGTTTTGGTGCATGAGTTTCAGGGTAGGAGATTCAGGGCCAGAGATTCAGGGCTGGAGTTTCAGGGCAGGGTTTTCAAGGTCATCTGGTTCTTGGCAGGAATTTTAGCTCAGTCGTGTCAGGGCATGAATTACAGGGCTATAGTTTCAGGGCAGGAGTTGCAGGGCAGGAGATTCACGGCAGGAGTTTCAAGGTCATCAGTTTCTGTGGAGGAGTTTCAATTCAGTAGTTTCAGGGCATGAGTTTCAGGGCTGTAGTTTCAGGGCAGGAGATTCAGGGCAGGAGTTGCAGGGAAGGAGTTTCAGGGCATCAGTTTCAGTGCCGTGGATTCAGGGCAGTAGTCTCAGGGCAGGAGTTTCATGGCAGGTTATTCAGGGCAGTAGTTTCAGGGCAGGAGTATCAAGGTCATCTGTTTCTGGGCAGGAGTTTCAGATCGGCAGTTTCAGCGCATGAGTTTGAGGTATGTAGTTTCAGGTCTGTAGTTTCATGGCAGGAGATTCAGGGTAGGACTTTCAGGGCAGGTGATTCAGGGACCTGTTTCAGATAGGAGATTCAGGGCAAGAGTTTCAATGTCATCAGTTTCTGCGCAGGAGTTTCAGGACAGCAGTTTCAGGGCATGAGTTTCAGGGTAGGAGATTCAGGGCCGGAGATTCAGGGCTAGAGTTTCAGGGCAGGGGTTTCAAGGTCATCAGTTTCTGGGTAGGAGTTTCAGGTCTGTAGTTTTGGTGCATGAGTTTCAGCATAGGAGATTCAGGGCCAGAGATTCAGGGCTGGAGTTTCAGGGCAGGGGTTTCAAGGTCATCAGTTTCTGGTGAGAAGTTTCAATTCAGTAGTTTCAGGGCATGAGTTTCAGGGCAGGAGATTCAGGGCAGGAGTTGCAGGGAAGGAGTTTCAGGGCATCAGTTTCAGTGCCGTGGATTCAGGGCAGTAGTCTCAGGGCAGTAGTTTCAGGGCAGGAGTATCAACGTCGTCTGTCTTTGGGCAGGAGTTTCAGATCGGCAGTTTCAGCGCATGTGTTTGAGGTATGTAGTTTCAGGTCTGTAGTTTCATGGCAGGAGATTCAGGGTAGGACTTTCAGGGCAGGTGATTCAGGTGCCTGTTTCAGGTAGGAGATTCAGGGGAAGAGTTTCAATGTCATCAGTATCTGCACAGGAGTTTCAGGACAGCAGTTTCAGGGCATGAGTTTCAGGGTAGGAGATTCAGGGCAGGTTTTTCAAGGTCATCAGTTTCTGGGGAGGAATTTCAGGGCAGGAGATTCAGGTCAGTTGTTTCGGGGCATGAGTTTCAAGGCAGGAGATTCAGAGCAGGAGTTTCAGGGAAGGTGACTCACGGCAGGAGTTTCATGTCAGGAGTTTCAGGGCATGGGTTTCAGGTCAGAAATATCAGGGCTTCAGTTTCAGGGCAGGAGTTGTAGGGCAGGAGATTCACGGCAGGATCTCAGGGCATGAGTTTCAGAGCAGGAGATCCAGAGCAGGAGTGCTACGGCAGGTGTTTCAGGGCTGGAGATTCAGTGCAACAGTTTCAGGGCAGGAGTTTGAGGACAGCAGATTCAGTGCTTGAGATACAGGGCAGTAGTATCAGGGCAGGATATTCAGAGTTGGAGGTTCAGGGCAGGTGATTTAGGGCTGGGGTTTCAAGGTCATCACTTTCAGGGCAGGAGATTCAGAGGAGGAGTGTCAGGGCAAGAGATTCAGGGCAGTGTTTTCAAGGTCATCAGCTTCTGGGCAGGAGTTTCAAGTCAGTAGTTTCAGGGCATTTGTTTCAGGGAAGGATTTTCAGGGCTGTAGCTTCAGGGCAGGAGTTTAAGGGAAGGTGATTCAGGCCAGTAGTTTCAGGGTAGGAAATTCAGGCAGGTGATTTAGGGCAGGAGTATCAGGGCTGGGTTTTCATGATCACCAGGTTCTGGGCAGGAATTTAAGTTCTGTAATTTCAGGTCATGAGGTTCAGGGTTGTAGATTCAGGGCAGGAGAATCAGGGCAGGAGTTGCAGGGAAGGAGACTCACGACAGCAGTTTCATATCAGGAGTCTCGGCTTTAGTCTCACTGCAGGAGATTCAGGGGTGGAGTGTTAGGGCAGGAATTTCAGGAGAGGAGATTCAGTGCAAGAGTTTCAGGGTAGGAGTTTGAGGGCATCAGTTTCAGTACAGTGGATTCAGGGCTGGAGTTTCAGGGCAGGGTTTTCAAGGTCATCAGGTTCTTGGCAGGAATTTTAGCTCAGTAGTTTCAGGGCATGAATTTTAGGGCTATAGTTTCAGGGCAGGAGATTCACGGCAGGAGTCTCAGACGATGAATTTCAGAGCAGGAGGTTCAGGGCAGGAGTTTTACGGCAGGTGTTTCAGGGCTGGAGATTCAGTGCAAGAGTTTCAGGGCAGGAGTTTGAGGACAGCAGATTCAGTGCTTGAGATACAGTGCAGTAGTATCAGGGCAGGAGATTCAGAGTTCGAGTTTCAGGACAGGTGATTCAGGGCAGCTCTTCCAGGGCAAGAGATTCAGGGCAGCTCTTTCAGGGCAAGAGATTCTGGGCAGGAGTTTCAAGTTCATCAGTTTCTATGGAGTAGATTCAGGTCAGTAGTTTCGGGGCATGTGATCAGGGTAGGAGATTTAGGGCAGAAGATTCAGGGCTGCAGTTTCAAGGCAGGGGTTCCAAGGTGATCAGCTTCTGGGCAGGAGTTTCATGTCAGTAGTTTCAGGGCATGAGTTTCAGGGAAGGAGTTTCAGGTACGTAGCTTGAGGGCATGAGTTTCAGGGAAAGAGTTTCAGGGCTGTAGTTTCAGGGCAGGAGATTCAGTGCAGGAGTTTCAAGGTCGTCAGTTTCTGGGCACGAATTTCAGGTCAGTAGTTTCGGGCCATGAGTTTCAGGGGAGGAGGTTCAGGGTAGGGGATTCATGACTGGAGATTCAGAGCTGGAGTTTCAAGGCAGGGTTTTCAAGGTCATCTGGCTCTTGGCAGGAATTTTAGCTCAGTACTTTCAGGCCATGAATTTCAGGGCTATAGTTTCAGGGCAGGAGTTGCAGGGCAGGATTGTTACGGCAGGAGTTTGAGGAAAGCAGATTCAGTGTTTGAGATACAGGGCAGTAGTTTCAGGGCCGGAGATTCAGGGCAGGAGATTCAGGGCCGGTGTTTCAAGGTCATCAGTTTCTGGGGAGGAGTTTCACGGCGGGAGATTCAAGTCAGTTGTTTTGGTGCATGAGTTTCAGGGTAGGAGATTCAGGGCAGCAGTTTCAAGGCAGGAGATTCAGGGCAGGAGTTTCAGGGAAGGTGACTCACGCCAGGAGTTTCATGTCAGGAGTTTCAGGGCATGCGTTTCAGGTCAGAAATTTCGGGCAGGAGTTTAAGGGTAGGAGACTCAGGGCAGAAGCTTCAGGGCTGCAGCTTCAGGGCAGGGGTTTCAATGTCATCAGTTTCTGGGCAGGAGTTTCAGGTCAGTACTTTCAGGGCATTTGTTTCAGGGAAGGTGACTCACGGCAGGAGTTTAATGTCAGGAGTTTCAGGGCATGGGTTTCAGGTCAGAAATTTCAGGACAGGAGTTTAAAGGTACGAGATTCAGGGCTGTTGTTTCAGGTCAGGGGTTTCAAGGTCATCAGTTTCTGGTGAGAAGTTTCAATTCAGTAGTTTCAGGGCATGAGTTTCAGGGCTGTAGTTTCAGGGCAGGAGATTCAGGGCAGGAGTTGCAGGGAAGGAGTTTCAGGGCATCAGTTTCAGTGCCGTGGATTCAGGGCCATAGTCTCAGGGCGGGAGTTTCATGGCAGGTTATTCAAGGCAGTACTTTCAAGGCAGAATATCAACGTCGTCTGTTTCTGGGCAGGAGTTTCAGATCGGCAGTTTCAGCGCATGAGTTTGAGGGATGTAGTTTCAGGTCTGTAATTTCATGGCAGGAGATTCAGTGTAGGACTTTCAGGGCAGGTGATTCAGGGACCTGTTTCAGGTAGGAGATTCAGGGCAAGAGTTTCAATGTCATCAGTTTCTGCGCAGGAGTTTCAGGACAGCAGTTTCAGGGCATGAGTTTCAGGGAAGGAAATTCAGTGCCGGAGATTCAGGGCTAGAGTTTCAGGGCAGCGGTTTCAAGGTCATCAGTTTCTGGGTAGGAGTTTCAGGTCTGTAGTTTCGGTGCATGAGCTTCAGGGTAGGAGATTCAGGGCCAGAGATTCAGGGCTGGAGTTTCAGGGCAGGGTTTTCTAGGTTATCAGGTTCTTGGCAGGAATTTTAGCTCAGTAGTGTCAGGGCATGAATTTTAGGGAATAGTTTCAGGGCAGGAGATTCACGGCAGGAGTTTCAAGTTCATCAGTTTCTGTGGAGGAGTTTCAGGTCAGTTGTTTCGGTGCATGAGTTTCAGGGCTGGAGTTTCAGGGCAGGGTCTTCAAGGTCATCAGGTTCTTGGCAGGAACTTTAGCTCAGTACTTTCAGGGCTATATTTTCAAGGCAGGGGTTGTAGGGCAGGAGTGTTACGGCAGGAGTTTGAGGAAAGTAGATTCAGTGATTGAGATACAGGGCAGTGGTATCAGGGCAGGAGGCTCAGAGTTGGAGTTTAAAGGTCATCAGTTCCAGGTCAGTAGTTTCGGGGCATGAGTTTCAGTGTAGGAGATTCAGGGCAGAAGATTCAGGGCTAGAGTTTCAGGGCAGCGGTTTCAAGGTCATCAGTTTCTGGGTAGGAGTTTCAGGTCTGTAGTTTCAGTGCATGAGCTTCAGGGTAGGAGATTCAGGGCCAGAGATTCAGGGCTGGAGTTTCAAGGTCGTCAGTTTCTGGGCACGAATTTCTGATCAGTAGTTTCGGGGCATGAGTGTCAGGGGAGGAGGTTCAGGGTAGGGGATTCATGACCGGAGATTCAGAGCGGGAGTTTCAGGGCAGGGTTTTCAAGGTCATCAGGCTCTTGGCAGGAATTTTAGCTCAGTGCTTTCAGGCCATGAATTTCAGGGCTATAGTTTCAGGGCAGGAGTTGCAGGGCAGGATTGTTACGGAAGGAGTTTGAGGACAGCAGATTCAGTGTTTGAGATACAGGGCAGTAGTTTCAGGGCCGGAGATTCAGGGCAGGTGTTTCAAGGTCATCAGTTTCGGGGGAGGAGTTTCACGGCAGGAGATTCAAGTCAGTTGTTTCGGTGCATGAGTTTCAGTCTAGGAGATTCAGGGCAGCAGTTTCAAGGCAGGAGATTCAGGGCAGGAGTTTCAGGGAAGGTGACTCATGGCAGGAGTTTCATGTCAGGAGTTTCAGGGCATGGGTTTCACGTCAGAAATTTCGGGGCAGGAGTTTAAGGGTAGGAAATTCAGGGCAGAAGCTTCAGGGCTGCAGCTTCAGGGCAGGGGTTTCATTGTCATCAGTTTCTGGACAGGAGTTTCAGGTCAGTAGTTTCAGGGCATTTGTTTCAGGGAAGGTGACTCAGGGCAGGAGTTTCATGTCAGGAGATTCAGGGCAGGAGTTTCATGTCAGGAGTTTCAGGGCATGGGTTTCAGGTCAGAAATTTCAGGGCAGGAGTTTAAGGGTACGAGATTCAGGGCTGTTGTTTCAGGTCAGGGGTTTCAATGTCATCAGTTTCTGGTGAGAAGTTTCAATTCAGTAGTTTCAGGGCATGAGTTTCAGGGCTGTAGTTTCAGGGCAGGAGATTCAGTGTAGGACTTTCAGGGCAGGTGATTCAGGGACCTGTTTCAGGTAGGAGATTCAGGGTAAGAGTTTCAATGTCATCAGTTTCTGCGCAGGAGTTTCGGGACAGCAGTTTCAGGGCATGAGTTTCAGGGTAGGAGATTCAGGGCCGGAGATTCAGGGCTAGAGTTTCAGGGCAGGGGTTTCAAGGTCATCAGTTTCTGGGTAGGAGTTTCAGGTCTGTAGTTTTGGTACATGAGTTTCAGGGTAGGAGATTCAGGGCTGGAGTTTCAGGGCAGGGTTTTCAAGGTCATCTGGTTCTTGGCAGGAATTTTAGCTCAGTCGTGTCAGGGCATGAATTTCAGGGCTATAGTTTCAGGGCAGGAGTTGCAGGGCAGGAGATTCACGGCAAGAGTTTCAAGTTCATCAGTTCCTGTGGAGGAGTTTCAGGTCAGTTGTTTCGGTGCATGAGTTTCAGGGCTGGAGTTTCAGGGCAGGGGTTTCAAGGTCATCAGTTTCTGGGCAGCAGTTTCAGGGAAGGAGATTCAGCGTCTGATATTCAGAGCCGGAGATTCAGGGTTGGAGTTTCAGGGCAGGGGTTTCAAGGTCATCGGTTTCGGGGCAGGAGTTGCAGGTCTGTAGTTTCAGAGCATGAGTTTCAGGGAAGGAGTTTCAGGGCAGGTATTCAGGTCAATTGTTTCGGGGCATGAGTTTCAGGGTAGAAGGTTAAGGGCAGGAGATTCAGGGCTGGAGGTTCAGGGCAGGGTTTTCAAGGTCATCAGATTCTGGGCAGGAATTTTAGGTCAGTAATTTCAGGGCATTTGTTTCAGGGAAGGATTTTCAGGGCTGTAGCTTCAGGGCAGGAAATTCAGGCAGGTGATTCAGGGCAGGAGTATCAGGTCATCACTTGCTGGGCAGGAGTTTCAGATCAGTATTTTCGGGGAATCAGTTTTAGGGTGGGAGATTCAGGGCAGTAGATTCAGGGCTGGAGTTTCAGAGCAGGGATTCCAAGGTGATCAGCTTCTGGGCAGGAGTTTCATGTCAGTAGTTTCAGGGCATGAGTTTCAGGGAAGGAATTTCAGGTACGTAGCTTCAGGGCATGAGTTTCAGGGAAAGAGTTTCAGGACTGTAGTTTCAGGGCAGGAGATTCAGTGCAGGAGTTTCAAGGTCGTCAGTTTCTGGGCACGAATTTCAGGTCAGTAGTTTCGGGGCATGAGTTTCAGCTGAGGAGATTCAGGGTAGGGGATTCATTATCGGAGATTCAGAGCTGGAGTTTCAGAGCAGGCGTTTCAAGGTCACCAGTTTCTGGGCAAGAGTTTCAGGTCAGTAGTTTCTGGGCATGCGTTTCAGGGAAGGCGTGTCAGCACGGGAGATTTAGGTCAACTGCTTCGGGGCATCAGTTTCAGGGCAGGAGATACAGGGCAGGAGTTTCAGGGCGGGAGCTTCAGGGCAGGAGATTCAGGGCAGGTGTTTCAATGTCATCAGTTTCTGGGCAGGAGATTCAGGTCAGTTGTTTCGCAGCATGACTTTCAGGGTTGGAGATTCAGGGCAGCAGTTTCAAGGCAGGAGATTCGGGGCATGACTTTCAGGGTTGGAGATTCAGGACAGCAGTTTCATGTCAGGAGTTTCAGGGCATGGTTTTCAGGTCAAAAATTTCAGGGCAGGAGTTTCAGGGCAGGAGATTCAGGGCAAGACATTCAGGGCTGGAGTTTCATGGCAGGGGATTCAGGGCAGGAGCTTCTTGGCAGATGATTCTGGGCAGTTGTTTCAGGGCAGGAAATTCAGGGCAGGAGTTTCATGGTCATCAGTTTCTGGGCAGATGTTTCAGGTCAGTAGTTTCGGTGCATGAGTTTAAGGGTAGGAAATCCAGGGCTGGAGTTTCAGGTCAGGGGTTTCAAGGTCATCAGTTTCTGGGTAGGAGTTTCAGTTCAGTAGTTTCAGGGAATGAGATTCAGTGCGGGAGATTCAGGTCAATTGTTTCGGGGCATGAGTTTCAGGGTAGAAGATTCAGGGCAGGAGATTCAGGGCTGGAATTTCAGGGCAGGGTTTTCAAGGTCATCAGGTTCTTGGCAGGAACTTTAGCTCAGTACTTTCAGGACTATAGTTTCAGGGCAGGAGTTGTAGGGCAGGAGTGTTACGGCAGGGGTTTGGGGGCAGCAGATTCAGTGATTGAGATACAGGGCAGTGGTATCAGGGCAGGAGGTTCAGAGTTGGAGTTTCAAGGTCATCAGTCTCAGGGCAGGAGTTTCAGGTCAGTAGTTTCGGGGCATGAGTTTCAGTGTAGGAGATTCAGGGTTAGAAGATACAGGGCTGCAGTTTCAGGGCAGGGGTTTCAAGGTCATCAGTTTCTGGGCAGGAGTTTCAGCTCAGTATTTTCAAGGCATTTGTTTCAGGGAAGGATTTTCAGGGCTTCCGTTTTAGGGCAGTAGTTTCAGGGCAGTAGTTTCTGGGTGTGTGTTTCAGGGAAGGTGTGTCAGGGCGGGAGATTTAGGTCAATTGTTTCGCGGCATGAGTTTCAGGCCAGGACATTCAGGGCTGGGTTTTCACGATCATCAGGTTCTGGGCAGAAATTTAAGTTCTGTACTTTCAGGTCAGGAGTTTCAGGCCTGTAGATTCAGGGCAGGAGTTGCAGTAAAGGAGACTCACGATAGCAGTTTCATATCAGGATCCTCAGGGCTTTAGTTTCAGTGCAGTAGATTCAGGGCTGGAGTGTTAGGGCAGGAATTTCAGGGGAGGAGATTCAGTGCAAGAGTTTCAGGGTAGGAGTTTGAGGGCATCAGTTTCAGTGCAGTGGATTCAGGGCAGTAGTTTCAGGGCAGGAGATACAGGACAGGACTTTCAGGCCAGGTGATTCAGGGCAGTAGTTTCAGGGCGGGAGAATCAGGGCAGGAGATTCGGGGCAGGTGTTTCAAGGTCATCAGTTTCTGGGAAGGAATTTCAGGGTGGGAGATTCAGGTCAGTTGTTTCAGGGCATGAGATTCAGGGTAGGAGATTCAGGGCAGCAGTTTCAAGGCAGGAGATTCAGGGCAGGAGTTTCAGGGAAGGTGACTCACGGCAGGAGTTTCATGTCAGGAGTTTCAGGGCATGGGTTTCAGGTCAGAAATTTCAGGGCTGCAGCTTCAGGGCAGGAGTTGCAGGGCAGCAGATTCACGGCAGGAGTTTCAAGTTCATCAGTTTCTGTGGAGGAGTTTCAGGTCAGTTGTTTCGGTGCATGAGAGGTGCGTGAAAACACAGCAATATAGTGGAAGGTATGCAAGGTGCACGAAAACACAGCTATATAGCGGAAGCTGTGAGAGGTGCGCAAAAACACAGCTGTGTTTTCGGGCTCCTCTCATCGGTTCCCCTGTGTCGCCATGTTTTCACGCACCTCCCATAGCTTCCCCTATATCTCTCTGTTGTTGCGCACTTCTCATACCCTCCCCTATATCGGTGTGTTTTCGTCCACCTCTCATACCATCCCCTATATCGCCGTGTCTTCATGCATCTCCCATAGCTTCCACTAGATTGTTGTTTTCGCACACATCTTATAGCTTCCCCTAAATTGCTTTGTTCCGCGCACCTTTCATAGCTTCCCCTAAATTGCTGTGTTTTCGCGCAGCTCTCATATCTTCCCCATATCACCGTGTTTTCGTGCACCTCCCATACCTTCCCCTATATCGCTGTGCTATCGCGCACCGCCCATAGTTTCTCCAAAAATGTTGTCCTTCCGTGCACTTCTCATACCTGCCCCAATATGGCTGTGTTTTCGCGCAGCTCTCATACCTTCCCCTGTATTGTGGTGTTTTTGCACACTACCCATATCTTCCCCTATATCGCTGTGTTTTTGCGCACCTCTATAGCTTCCTCTATATTGCTGTGTTTTCATGCACCTCCCACAGCTTCCCCAATATCATTGTGTATTCGCACACCTCTCATAACTTCCCCTGTATAGCTGTGTTTTTGCTCACCTCTCATAGCTTCCCCTGTATCGCCGTGTTTTCATGCACCTCTCATACATTCTGCTACATCGCCGGGTTTTCGCGCACCTCTCATACATTCCACTATTTCGTTGTGTTTTCGTATACGTCCCATACCTTCCCATATATTGCTGTGTTTTCGTGTACGTTCCATACCTTTCCGTATATTGCTGTGTTCTCGTGCAACTCCCATAGTTTCCCCTGTATCGCTGTGTTTTCGCTTCCCTCTCATAACTTTCCCTAAATCGCTTTGTTTTCGCGCACCTCCCATAGCTTCACCTATGTCGCCATGTAATTACGCACCTCTCAAATTTTTCCCTATATCACTCTGTTCTCGTGCACATCCCATAGCTTCCCATATATTGCTGTGTTTTTGCGCAGCTCTCATACTTCTCCCTATACCTCTGTGTTTTCGCGCAGCTCTCATACATTCCACTATATGGCTGCGTTTTCGCGCAGCTCTCATACTTTCCCCTTTTTAGCTGAGTTTTCGCTCATCTCTCATAACTTCTCCTATATTGCTGTGTTTTTGTGCACCTCCCATAGCTTCCCCATATCGGTGTTTTGATGCACCTGTCATACCTTCCCCTATATCATTGTGTTTTCACGCACCTCTCATACTGTTCCTTATATCGCTGCATTTTCGGGCACCTCTCATCGGTTCCCTTGTATCGCCGTGTTTTCACACACCTCCCATAGAATCCACTAGATCGCTGTTTTTGCACACGTCTCATAGCTTCCCCTAAATTGCTTGGTTTCGCACACCTCTCATACCTTCCGCTAAATTGCTGTGTTTTCGCGCACCTCTCATAGATTCCCCATATCGCCGTGTTTTCACGCACCTCTCATACCTTCCCCCATATCACCGTGTTTTCGCGCACCTCCCATACCTTCCCCTATATGGCTGTGTTATTGCGCACCGCCCATAGTTTCTCTAATAACGCTGTGTTTTCGCGCACTTCTCATACCTGCCCAAATATGGCTGTGTTTTCGCGCACCTCCCATATCTTCCCCTATACCGCTGTGTTTTCGTGCACCTCTTATAGCTTCCCCTATATCGCTGTGTTTTCGGGCCCCTCTCATACATTCTCCTATATTGCCGTGTTTTCACGCACCTCGCGTAACTTCCCATATATTTCTGTATTGTCGCTTCCCTCTCATAACTTCCCCTGTATCGCCCTGTTTTTGCGCACCTCCCATAGCTTCCCCTACATCTCTCTGTTGTCGCGCACTTCTCATACCCTCCCCTATATTGCTGTGATTTTGCGCACCTCTCATACCTTCCCCAATATGGCTGTGTTCTCACGAACCTCTCATAACTTCCCCTGTATCGTCCTATTTTCACGCACTTCCTATAGCTTCCCATATATCGCAGTGTTTTCGCGCACCTCGCAGAGCTTTCCCAATGTTACTGTGTTTTTGCGCACCTCTCATACCTTCTCCTATATCGCCGTGTTTTCACGCACCTCTCATAGCCTCCCCTATATCGCTGTGTTATCAAGCAGCTTTCATAGCTTCTCCTATATTGCTGTGTTTTCGCATACCTCCCATAGCTTCTGCGATATCACTCTTTTCTCTCACCTCTCATAGCTTGCCATATATGGCGATGTTTTCACACACCTCTCATGGCTTCCCCTAGATCACTGCATTTTTGCACACCTCACATAGCGTCTCCTATATCGCCATGTTTTCGCACACCTCTCATAGCTTCCCCTATATCGCTGTGTTTTCGTGCACCTCTGATACCTTCCCCTATATTGATCTGTTGTCGTGCACCTCCAATAGCTTCCCATATACTGCTGTGTTTTCGTGCACCTCTCATATCTTCCCCTATATCCCTCTGTATTTGCGCACCTCCTGTAGATTCCCATATATCACTGCGTTTTCGCGCACCTCTCATAGCTTTCCCTGCATCGCCATGTTTTAGCGCACCTCTCACAGCTTCCCCTATATCGTTGTGTTTTTGTGGAAATCTCATACCTTCCACTATATCGATGTGTTCGCGCATCTCTCGTAGCTCCCCCTATATCGATGTATTATCACGCACCTGTCGTACCTTCCTCTATATCGCCGTGTTTTCGCGCACCTCTCATAGCTTCCCCTATATCGCTGTGTTTTCGCCCAGCTCGCATACCTTCCCCTATGTCGTTGTGTTTTTGTGCACCTCTCATACCTTCCACTATATCGATGTGTTTTCGTGCACCTCTCACACCTGCCCTTATAATGCGTGTTTTCGCAGACCTCTCATAGCTTCCCCTATATCGCTGTGTTTTCGCGCACCTCACATATCTTCCACCATATCGATGTGTTTTCACGCACCCCTCATAGCTTACCCTATATCGCCGTGTTTTCACGCACCTCCCATAGCCTCCCCTATATCGCTGTGTTTTCTTGCAACTCTCATACTTTTCCCTATATCACTCTGTTTTCGTGCCCATCCCATAGCTTCCCATATATTGCTGTGTTTTTGCGCAGCTCTCATAGCTTCTCCTATATTGCTGTATTTTCGTGCACCTCCAATAGCTTCCCCATATCGGTGTTTTGATGCACCTGTCATACCTTCCCCTATATCATTGTGTTTTCACGCACCTCTCATACTGTTCCCTATATCGCTGCATTTTCAGGCACCTCTCATCGGTTCCCTTGTATCGCCGTGTTTTCACACACCTCCCATAGAATCCACTAGATCGCTGTTTTTGCACACATCTCATAGCTTCCCCTAAATTGCTTGGTTTCATGCACATCTCATCACGTCCCCTATATCGCTGTGTTATCACGCACCTCTCATAGCTTCCCCTACATCTCTCTGTTGTCGCGCACTTCTCATACCCTCCCCTATATCGGTGTGTTTTCGTCCACCTCTCATACCATCCCCTATATCGCCGTGTCTTCACGCATCTCCCATAGCTTCCACTAGATTGCTGTTTTCGCGCACATCTCATAGCTTCCCCTAAATTGATTTGTTTCACGCACCTCTCATACCTTCCCCTAAATTGCTGTGTTTTCGCGCACCTTTCATAGATTCCCCATATCGCTGTGTTTTCGCGCACCTCTCATATATTCCCCATATTGCCGTGTTTTCGAGCACCTCTCATACCTTCCCCAATATCACCGTGTTTTCGTGCACCTCCCATACCTTTCCCTATATTGCTGTGTTATCGCGCACTGCCCATAGTTTCTCCAAAAACGCTGTGTTTTCGCGCACCTCTCATACCTTCTCCTATATCTCCGTGTTTTTACGCACCTCCCATAGCTTCCCCTATATCGCTGTGTTTTCTTGCACCTCTCATACTTTTCCCTATATCACTCTGTTCTCGTGCACATCCCATAGCTTCCCATATGTTGCTGTGTTTTAGCGTAGCTCTCATACCTTCCCCTTTTTAGCTGTATTTTCGTCCACCTCCCATAGCTTCCCCATATCGGTGTTTTGACGCACCTGTCATACCTTCCCCTATATCGCTGTGTTATCACGCACCTCCCATAGCTTGCCCTACATCTCTCTGTTGTCGCGCACTTCTCATACCCTCCCCTATATCGGTGTGTTTTCTTCCACCTCTCATACCATCCCCTATATCGCCGTGTCTTCACGCACCTCCCATAGCTTCCACTAGATTGCTTTGTTTCGCGCACCTCTCATACCTTCCCCTAAATTGCTCTGTTTTTGCACACCTCTCATAGATTCCCCATATTGCCGTGTTTTCGTGCACCTCTCATAGATTTCCCATATCACAATGTTTTCGAGCACCGCTCATACATTCCCCCATAATACCGTGTTTTCGTACAGCTCCCATACCTTCCCCTATATCGCTGTGTTATCGCGCACCGCCAATAGCTTCTCCAAAACCCTGTGTTTTTGCGCACTTCTCATACTTGCCCCAATATGACTGTGTTTTCGCACAGTTCTCATACCTTCCCCTGTATTGCGGTGTTTTCGCACACCTCCCATATCTCCCCCTATATTGCTGTTTTTTCGTGCACCTCTATAGCTTCCCCTATATCGCTGTGTTTTTGCTCACCTCTCATACCTTCCCCTGTATTGCCGTGTTTTCGTGCACCTCTCATACATTCTGCTACATCGCCGTATTTTCGCGCACCTCTCATACATTCCACTATTTTGCTGTGTTTTCGTGTACGTTCCATACCTTCTCGTATATTGCTGTGTTTTCGTGCATCTTCCATAGTTTTCACTGTATCGCTGTGTTTTCACTTCCCTCTTAACTTCCCCTAAATCGCTTTGTTTTTGCGCACCACCCATAGCTTCACCTATGTCGTCATGTAATCATGCACCTCTCATACCTTCCCCTATATCGCCCTGTTTTTGCGCACCTCCCATAGCTTCCCCAATATCGCTGGGTTTTCGTTCACCTCCAATAGTTTCCCCAATAACGCTGTGTTTTCGCGCACCACTCACACATTCCTCTATAGCGCTGTGTTTCTGCGTACCTCCCATACCTTCCCCAATATGGCTGTGTTCTCGCGCACCTCTGATAACTTCCCCTGTATCGCGCTGTTTTCACGCTCCTCCCATAGCTTCCCATATATTACGATGGTTTCGCGCACCTCTCATTGCATCCCACAAATCACTATGTTTTCGTGCACCTCTCATAGCTTCCGTTATATCGACATTTTCTTGCGCACCTCGCATAGCTTCCCCTACATCGCTGTGTTTTCGCGTACCTCCCATAGCTTCCCCTATGTCGTTGTGTATTTTGCCCACCTCTCATACCTTCCCCTATATCAATGTGTTTTGCGCACCACTGGTAGCTTCCTCTGTATTGATGTGTTTTCGCGCACCTCTCATATCTTCCCCTATATCCCTCTGTATTCACGCACCTCCCGTAGTTTCCCATAAATCACTGCGTTTTCGCGCACCTCTCATAGCTTCCCCTGCATCTCCGTGTTTTAGCGCACCTCTCACAGCTTCCCCTATATCGTTGTGTTTTTGCGGAAATCTCATACCTTCCTCTATATCGCCGTGTTTTCGCGCACCTCTCATAGCTTCCCCTATATCGCTGTGTTTTCGCCCAGCTCGCATACCTTCCCCTATGTCGTTGTGTTTTTGTGCACCTCTCATACCTTCCACTATATCGATGTGTTTTCGTGCACCTCTCACACCTGCCCTTATAATGCGTGTTTTCGCAGACCTCTCATAGCTTCCCCCATATCGCTGTGTTTTCGCGCACCTCACATATCTTCCACCATATCGATGTGTTTTCACGCACCCCTCATAGCTTACCCTATATCGCTGTGTTTTCACGCACATCCCATAGCTTCCTCTTTTTTGCCATGTTTTCGCGCACCTCTCATAGCTTCCCATATATTGCAACGTTTTCGTGCACCTCTCATGGCTTTCCCCAAATCGCTGTGTTTTTGAGCACCACTGATACATTCTCCTATATCACAGTATTTTCATGCAGCTCCCATAGCTTCCTTTATATTGCCATGTTTTCGTGCACCTGGCATAGCTTCCCCTACATTGCTGTGTTTTCGCGCACCTCTGATAAATTCTACTATATCGCCGTGTTTTCGCGCACCTTGCATAGCTTCCCCAATATCGATGTGTTTTCACGCACCTCTCATAACTTGCCCTTTTTAGCTGAGTTTTCGCTCCTCTCTCATACCTTCCCCTATATCGACGTATTTCACACAACTCTCATAACTTCCCCTATATCGCTGTGTTTTCAAGTGCCTCCCATAGCTTCCACAACATAATTGTGTTTTCGCATACCTGTCATACCTTCCCCTATATCGCTGTGTTTTCGCTTACCTCTTATTGCTTCCTGTATATCGTCATGTTTTCGTGCACCTCTCAAATCTTTACCATATTGCTGTGTTGTAGCATACCTCCCATAGCTTCCGCCATATGGCTGTTTTTTCACACCTCTCATATCTTGCCATATATTGCGATGTTTTTGCGCACCTCTCATAGCTTCCCCTATAGTGCTGTGTTTTCGCACACCTCCCATACCTTCCCCTTATCGCTGTGTTTTTGTGCACCTTCCATAGCTTCCCCATTAGGGCTGTGTTTTCGCGCATCACTCATACCTTCCTATGTATTGCTGTGTTTTTGCACACCTCCCATAGCTTCCCCAATATCATTGTGTTTTTGCACACCTCTCACACCTTCCCCTATATCTCCGTGTTTTCCTGTACCTCTAATATCTTCCCCTATATTGCTGTGTTATCAAGCAGCTCTCATAGCTTCAACTATATTGCTATGTTGTCGCGTACCTCCCATAACTTCCGCTATATCGCTGTGTTTCTGTGCACCTCTCATACATTCCCCTATATCGCCATGTTTTCGCGCACCTCTGATAACTTCCCCTATAGTGCTGTGTTTTCACACATCTCCCATACCTTCCCCTTATTGCTGTATTTTTGTGCACCTTCCATAGATTCCCAATTATGGCTGTGTTTTTGCACACCTCCCATAGCTTCCCCAATATCATTGTGTTTTTGCACACCTCTCACACCTTCCCCTATATCACCGTGTTTTCCTGTACCTCTAATATCTTCCCCTATATCGTTGTTTTATCAAGCAGCTCTCATAGCTTCCACTATATTGCTATTTTGTCGCGTACCTCCCATAGCTGCCGCTTTCTCGCTGTTTTCGCACACCTCTCATAGCTTGCCATATATTGCAATGTTATACCATCCCCTATATAGCCGTGTTTCTGCGCACCTCTCATACATTCCCCTATAACGCCATGTTTTTGCGCACTCCTCATACCTTCTCCTATATCGCTGTGTTATCACGCACCTCCCATGGCTTCCCATATATCGCTGCGTTTTCGCGCACCTCTCATAGCTACCGCTATATCGCTGTGTTTTCGTGCACCTCTCATACTTTCCCCATTTTAGCTGTGTTTTCACTTACCTCTCATACCATCCCCTATATAGCCGTGTTTCTGCGCACCTCTCATACATTCCACTTTATTGCCATGTTTTTGCGCAACTCTGATAACTTCCCCTATATCGCTGTATTTTCGCGCACCTCCCATAGCTTCCCCTATATCGCTGTGTTTTCACGCACCTCTGATCCCTTCCCCAATATCACTGTGTTTTCACGCTCCTCCCATAGATTCCCCTATATCACTGTGTCTTCGCTCACATCTCATAACTTCACCTGTATTGCCGTGTTTTCACGCGCCTCTCATACCGTCCCCTATATCGCTGCTTTTTCGCGCACCTCTCATCGCTTCCCCTATATCGACCTGTTTTCAGGCACCTCTCATACCTTTACGTATGTCGCCCTGTGTTTGCGCATCTCCCATCCCTTCCCCTATATCACTGTTTTTTAACGCACCTCTCATACCTTCCCCTATATAGCTGTGTTTTGACGTACCTCCCATAGCTTCCCATTTATTGCAGTGGTTTCGTGCACATGTCATAGCTTCCTATATATTGCGAGGTTTTCGCACACTTCTCATAGGTTCCCCCAAATCGCTGTGTTTTCGCCCACCTCTCAGAGCTTCTCCTATATCGCCGTGTTTTCAGGCACCTCCCATAGCATCCACTATATCACTGTGTTTTCGCGCACCTCAAATAGCTTCCCCTATATCGCTGTGTATTCGCGCACCGCTTATAGCTTCCCCTATATCGCCATGTTTTCGCGCACCTCTCATAGCTTCCCCTATATCTCTGTGCTTTCGCACACCTCTCATATCTTCTCCTGTAATGCTGTGTTTTCATGCACCTCCCATAGCTTCCACTATATCGCTGTGTTTTCGCGCACGTCCCATAACTTCCAATATATTCCTGTGTTTTCGCTCACCTCTCATACATTCCCCTACATCACCGTGTTTTTTGCGCACCTCTCATACCTTCCCCTATATCGCGGTGTTATCGCGCACCTCTCCTACCTTCCCCTGTATCACTGTGTTTTCGCCTCCCTCTCATACCTTCCCGTAATTCACTGTGTTTTCGCGCACCTACCATACCTTCCCCTTATCGCTGAGTGTTTGCGCACCTCCAATAGCTTCTCCTATATCGCTGTGTTTCTGCTCACCTCTCATAGCTTTGCCTATATCGCAGTATTCTCGCGCACATCTCATACCTTCCCCTTTTTAGCTGAGTTTTCGCTCATCTCTCATACCTTCTTCTATACCGCCGTGTTTTCGCGCACCTCTCATCGCTTCTCCTATATCGACGTGTTTACACACACCTCTCATTCATTCAGATATATCGCTGTGTTTTCGCGCACTTCCCATTGCTTCCCCTATATCGCTGTGTTTTCGCGCACCTGCCATAAATACCCCTATATCGCTGTGTTTTCGGACACTTCCCATAGATTTCCCTATATCGCCGTATTTTCGCGCACCTCTCATATATTCCCCTATAGCACTGTGTTTAAGCACACCTCTCATAGTTTTCCAAAATCTGCCTTCGCCACCTCTCATACATTCCACTATATCGCTGTGTTTTCGCGCACCATTCGTAGCTTCCCCAATCGATGTGTTTTCGCGCACCTCTCATACCTTCCCCAGTATCACTGTGTTTTCATGCACCTCGCATACCGTCCCATATATTGCTGTGTTTTCGCGCACCTCCCATAGCTTCCACAATATCGCTGTGTTTTCGCACACCTCCCATAGCTTCCCCTATATAGCTGTGTTTTTGCGCACCTCTCAGAGCTTCCCCTATATTGCTGTGTTTTCACGCCCTTTGCCATAGCTTCCGCTATACGGCCGTGTTTTCGCCTCCATCTTATACCTTCCCCTAAATAGCTGTGTTTTCGCGCACCTCCCATACATTCCTCTTATCGCTGTGTTTTTGCACACCTCCCCTAGCTTCCCCTATATCGTTGAGATTTTGCGCACCTGTCAAACCTTCCCCTATATCAGTGTGTTTTCACACACCTTGCATACCGTCCCCTATATTGCTGTGTTTTCGCGCACCTCTCAATGCTTCCCCTATATCAACATGTTTTAACACACCTCTCATTCTTTCACGTATATTGCCGTGTTTTTGCGCACCTCCCATTGCTTCCCCTATATCACTGTGTTTTCGCGCAGCTCTCATTCCTTCCCCTATATCGCTGTGTTTTCGGACACCTCCCATAGATTTCCCTATATCGCAATATTTTCGCACACCTCTCATATATTCCCCTATAGCACTGTGTTTACGCGTACCTCGCATAGCTTTCCCAAAATCTGTGTTTTCGCCACCTCTCATACATTCCACTATATCACTGTGTTTTCGCGCACCTCTCGTAGCTTCCCCAATCGATGTGTTTTGGCGCACCTCTCATACCTTCCCCAAAATCACTGTGTTTTCATGCACCTCGCATACCGTTTCATATATTGCTGTGTTTTCGCGCACCTCCCATAGATTCCACAACATTGCTGTGTTTTCGCGCACATCTCATACCTTCTGCTGCATCGCTGTGTTTTTGCACACCTCCCATAGCTTCCCCTATATCGCAGTGTTTTCGCGCACGTCTCAGAGCTTCCCCTATATTGCTGTGTTTTCACGTACCTGCCCTAGCTTCTGCTATATGGCCGTGTTCTCACCTCCCTCTTATACCTTTTCCTAAATAGCTGTGTTTTCGCGCACCTCCCATATATTCCTCTTATCGCTGTGTTTTTGCACACCTCCCCTAGCTTCCCCTATATCGTTGTCATTTTGCGCACCTGCCAAACTTTCCCCTAATTCACTGTGTTTTCAGGCACCTTGTATACCATCCCCTATATCGCTGCATGTTCGCGCACCTCTCATCGCTTCCCCTATGTTAACGTGTCTTAACACACCTCTCATTCTTTCATGTATATCGCCGTGTTTTCGTGTACCTCCCATAGCTTCGCCTATATCACTGTGTTTTCGCGCAGCTCTCATACCATCCCCTATATCGCCTTATTTTCATGCACATCGCATAGCTTCCCCTACATCGCTGTGTATTCGCGCACCCCTCATACATTCTCTTATATCGCTGTGTTTTCAGGCACCTACCATAGTTTCCCCGATATCTCTGTGTTTTCTCGCACCTTTCATGCCTTCCCCTATATCGCTCTGTTTTCACGCACCTTCCATAGCTTCCCATATTCCGTTGTGTTTTCACCGGCCTCTCAGACCTTCTCCTATATCGCTGTGTTTCCGCGAACCTCTCATACCTTTCCCTATATCGCGGTGTTATCACGCACCACTCATACCTTCCCCTGTATCGCTGTGTTTTTGCCTCCCCCTCATAACTTCTCCTGAATCGCTGTGTTTTTGCGCACCTCCCATAGCTTCCCCTATATCACCCTGTTTTCTCACACCTCTCATACCTTCCACTACATTGCTCTGTTTTTGTGCACCGCCCATAGCTTCCCATATGTCGGTGTTTTCACACACCTCTCATAAATTTCTCTATATCTCTGTGTTTTCACGCATTTCTGATACCTTCCACTATATCGCCGTGTTTTCGCACACATCATGTAGCTTCCCCTATATCGATGTGTTTTCGCACACCTCTCCTACCTTCCCCAATATTGTTGTGTTTTCATGCACATCCCATAGCTTCCCCTATTTAGCCGTGTTTCCACGCACCTCCCACAGCTTCCCATGTCTCGCTGTGTTTTTGTGCACCTCCCATAGCTTCCCCTATATCGCTGTGTTTTCGCGCACCTCTCATACCTTCCCCTATATCGCTGTGATTTTTTGCACACTTCTCATAGCTTCCACTATATATCTGTGATTTTTTGCACCTCCCATAGCTTCCCCATATCGCTGTGTTTTCGCGCACATCCCATAGCTTCCCCTATATCGCCGTTTTTCGCACACCTCTCATACATTCCCCTATAGCTCTGTGTTTTTGCACACCTCCCATACCATCCCCTTATCGCTGAGTTTTTGCACACCTCCCATAGCTTCCCCTATATCGCTGTGTTTTCGCGCACCTCTCATAGTGTCCCACATATCACTGTGTTTTCACGCTCCTCGCATAACTACCCCTATATCACTGTGTGTTCACGCATGTCCCATACCTTCCCATATATTGCTGTGTTTTCTTGCAACTCCCACAGCTTCCCCTGTATTGCTGTATTTTCGTGCACATCTCGTACGTTCCGCTGTATCACTGTGTTTTCGCACACCTCCCATTGGTTCCCCTATATCACTGCGTTTTCGTGCACCTCCCATACCTTCCCATATATTGCTCTGTTGTCGTGCACCTCCCATGGCTTCCCATATATCGCCGTGTTTTCACGCACCTCCCATAGCTTCCCCTGTATCGCTGTGTTTTCTCGCACTTCTCATACCTTCCCCTATATCCCTCAGTTTTCGTGCACCTCCCGTAGCTTCCCATATATCGCTGCGTTTTCATGCACCTCTATAGCTATCCTTATATCGCTATGTTTTCGTGCACCTCTCATAGCTACCCCTATAATGTGTGTTTTCGCAGAACTCTCATAGCTTCCCCTATATCACTGGATTATCGCGCACCTCACATACCTTCCACTATATCGATGTGTTTTCCCGTACCTCTCATACCTTCCCCTACATCGCTGTGTTTTCACACACCTCCCATAGCTTCCCCTTTTTCGCCGTGTTTTCGTGCACCTCCTAGATTCCCATATATTGCGATGTTTTCGTGCACCACTCATCGCTTTCCCCAAATCACTGTGTTTTTGCACACCTCTCATGTCTTCTCCCATATAGCCGTGTTCTGGCGCACATCGCATAGCTTCCCCTACATCGCTGTGTTTTCGCGCACCTCTCATTCCTTCCCCTTTATCGCCGTCTTTTCATGCACCTCCAGTAGCTTCCCCTATATTGCTGTGTTTTCTTGCACCTGTCATACCTTCCCCTATATCGCCGTGTTTTTGCGCAGCTCACATACCTTCCCTTATGTCATTGTGTTTTCGTGCACCTCTCATAGCTTCCCCCATATCACTGTGTTTTCTCGCACTCTGATACCTTCCTCAAAATCGCTCTGTTTTCGTGCACCTCCCATATCTGCCCCAATATGGCTGTGTTTTTGCGCACCTCTCATAACTTCTCCTGTATCGCTGTGTTTTCGCACACTTCCCATTGCTTCCCCTATATTGTCGTGTTTTCACACACCTCTCATATCTTCCCCTATATCGCTGTGTTATCAAACGGCTCTCATAGCTTCCCCTATATTGCTGTGTTTTCGTATACCTCCCAGAGCTTCCGCCATATCGCTGTTTTCGCACACCTCTCATAGCTTGCCATATATTGTGATGTTTTCGCACACCTCTCATAGCTTCCCCTAAATCACTGTGTTTTCGCGCACCTCGCATAGCTTCCCCAATATTGTTGTGTTTTCGCGCACCTCTCATACCTTCCCCTTTTTAGCTCAGTTTTCACTCATCTCTCACACCTTCCCCTCTGTCGACGTGTTTCATGCACCTCTCATACCTTCCCCTATATCGCCGTATTTTCAAACACCTCCCATACCTTCCCCTATATCGCTGTGTTTTTGCGTGCTTATCATACCTTCCCCTATATCGCTGTGTTTTTGCGCACCTTCCATAGCTTCACCTATATTGCTGTAGTTTTGCGCACCTTTCATAGCTTCCCCTATATTGCTGTGTTTCAACGCACCTCCCATAGCTTCCCATATATTGCTGTTTTCTTGCACCTCCCACAGCTTCCCCTATATCGCCGTGTTTTTCACACCTCTCATATCTTCCCCGAAATCGCTCTCAAGCAGCTCTCACAGCTTCCCCTATATTGCTTTGTTTTCGTGTACCTCCCATATCTTCCGCTTTATCTCTGTTTTCGCAAACCTCTAATAGCTTGCCATATACTGCGATGTTTTCACGCACCTCTCATACTTCCTCCTATATCGCCATGTTCTCTCGCACCTCGCATAGCTTCCCCTATATTGTTGTGTTTTCATGCACCTCGCCTATATCTTCCCGTATATCGCTGTGTTTTTGGTCAGCTCTCATAGCTTTGCCTATATCTCCGTGTTCTCGCTCATCTCTCATACCTTCCCCTATATCGACGTGTTTTCCCACATCTCCCATAGCTTCTCCTACGTCGCTGTGCTATCGTGCACACTCATCACTTCCCCTATATCGCTCTGTTTTCGCGCACCTCCCAAAGTTTCCCATATATCACCTTGCTTTCGCGCACCTCTCATACCTTCCCTTTTTCGCTGTGTTATTGCGCACCTCCCGTAGCTTCCCCTCTATCACTGTGTTCTCGTGCACCTCTCATAGCTTTCCGTATATTGCAATGTTTTCGCGAACCTCTCATAGCTTCCCTCAAATCGCTGTGTTTTCGCGCACCTCTCATACCCACCCCTATATCGCCCTGCTTTCATGCACCTTCCATAGCTTCCCATATATCGCCCTGTTTTTGTGCACCTCTCATATCTTCCCCTAGATCGCTGTGTTATCGCACACTTCTCATAGCTTCCCCTATACCGCTGTGTTCCAGTGCATCTCTCATAGCTTCCCATATTTTGCGGTGTTTTCCCGCAACTCACATAGCTTCCCCAATATCATTGTGTTTTCGGGCACCTCTCATACCTTCCCCTATATCACTATGTTTTCGCTCACCTCTTATAGCTTCCCCTATATCGCTGTGTTTTCTCACACCTCTCATAGCTTCCCCCATATCGCTGTGTTTTCTCGCACCTCTGATACCTTCCCCAAAATCGCTCTGTTTTCATGCACCTCCCATAGCTTCCCATATATCACTGTGTTTTCATGCTCTTCGCATACCTACCCTTATATCACTGTGTTTTCACGCACGTCCCATATCTTCCCATATATTGCTGTGTTTTCTTGCACCTCCCACAGCTTCCCCTGTATTGCTGTGTTTTCTTGCACCTCCCACAGCTTCCCCTGCATTGTTGTGTTTTCACGCACATCTCATACATTCCGCTGTATCACTTTGTTTTCGCAAACCTCCCATAGCTTCCCCTATATCGCTGTGTTTTCGCTCACGTCTCAGAGCGTTCCCTATATTGCTGTGTTTTCGCGCACCTTTCATAGCTTCCTCTATATCGCCATTTTTTCGCGCACCTCTCATACCTTCCCATATATCGCTGTGTCTTCACGCACCTCGCATAGCTTCCCCTATATTGTTGTCTTTTTGCGCACACCTCATACCTTCCACTATATCGATGTGTTTCGCACACCTCTCGTAGCTTCCCCTGTATCGATGTGTTTTCGTGCACCTCTCATAACTGCCCCTGTATCGCCATGTTTTTGCAGACCTCTCATAGCTTCCCCTATATCGCTGTGTTTTCGCGCACTTCGCAAAAGTTCCCCTTATCGCTGAGTTTTCGCGCACCTCCCATAACTTCCCCTTATCGCTGAGTTTTCGCGCACCTCCCATATCTGCCCCAATATGGCTGTGTTTTTGAGCACCTCTCATAACTTCAGTATCGCTGTGTTTTCGCACACTTCCCATTGCTTCCCCTATATTGTCGTGTTTTCACACACCTCTCATATCTTCCCCTATATTGCTGTGTTATCAACGGCTCTCATAGCTTCCCCTATATTGCTGTGTTTCCGTATACCTCCCAGAGCTTCCGCCATATCGCTGTTTTCGCACACCTCTCATAGCTTGCCATATATTGTGATGTTTTCGCACACCTCTCATAGCTTCCCCTATATCACTGTGTTTTCTCACACCTCTCATACCTTCAACTATATTGCTGTGTTTTCGTGCACCACTCATAACTTCCCCTATACTTATGTGTTTCCGCTCACCTGTCATAACTTCCCCTGTATCGCCATGTTTTTGTGCACTTCTCATACCTTCAACTATATAGCTTTGTTTTCGTGTACGTCCCATACCTTCCCATATATTGCTGTGTTTTTGCGCACCCCCCATAGCTTCCCCTATAATGCTGTGCTTTTGCGCACATCTCATGCCTTCTGCTGTATCGCTGTATTTTTGCACATCTCTCATTGCTTCCCCTATATCGCTATGCTTTTGCGCACGTCTCAGAGCTTCCCCTATATTGTTGTGATTTCGCGCACCTACCATAGCTTCCGTGCTATCGCTGTGTTTTCGCTTCCCTCTCATACCTTCACATAAATCGCTGTATTTTCATGCACCTCCCATAGCTTCCCCTATATCGCCGGGTTTTTGTGCACCTCTCATACATTCTCCTATAGCGCTGTGTTTTCGTGCATCTCTCAAAGCTTTCCCAAAAGCTCTGTGTTTCCGTGCACCTCCCATATTTTCCCATATATCGCTGTGTTTTCACCGGCCTCTCATACCTTCCCATTTGCCACTGTGTTTTCGTGCTCCTTCTGTAGCGTTCCCTATATCGCCGTGTTTTTGCGCACCTCTCATACATTCCACTATATCACTGTGTTTTCACGCACCTCTCGTAGGTTCCCGTATGTCGCTGTTTTTCACCGGCCTCTCATACCTTCCCCAACATCGTTGTGTTTTCGTGCAGCAATCATACCTTCAAGTATATCGATGTGTTTTCGCGCACCTCTCGTAGCTTCCCCAATATCGATGTGTTTTCGCGCTCCTGTCATACCTTCCCCCCTATCGCTGTATTTTCACGCACCTCTCATATCTTTCCCTATATCACCATGTTCTAACGCACCTCCCATAGCTTCCCCTATATCGCTGTGTTTTCTGGCACCTCTCTTACCTTCCCCTATATCGCTATGTTTTCGCGCAACTCCAATTGCTTCCAATATATCGCTGTGTTCTCGTGCAGCTCTCATATGTTCCTCTGTATCGCTGTGTTTTCGCACATCTCCCATAGCTTCCCCTATATCGCTGTGTTTTCTGGCACCACTCATAGCTTCCACTATTTCACTGTGTTTTCCCGCACCTCTGATACCGTGCCCAATATGGCTGTGTTTTCGTGCATCTCTCATACCTATCCCTATATCACTGTGTTTTCACGCACCTCGCATACCATCCACCTATACCGTTGCATTTTCGCACACTTCTCATCGCTTCCCCTATATTGACGTGTTTTCACACACATCTCATTCCTTCACGTATATTGCCGTGTTTTCGCGCACCTCCCATAGCTTCCCCTATATCACTTTGTTCTCACGCAGCTCTCATACCTTCCCCGATATCGCTGTAATTTGAGAAACCTCCTATAGCTTCCCCTATATCGCCGTGTTTTCACGCACTTCACATATATTCCCCTATAGTGCTGTGTTTTCGCGCACCTCTCATAGCTTTCCCAAAATCTCTGTTTTCGCGCACCTCTCGTAGATTCCTCATATTGATGTGTTTTAGTGCACCTCTCATACGTTCCCCTACATCGCCGTGTTTTCACGCACCTCCCATAGCTTCCCATACATCGCTGTGTTTTCGCAGACCTCTCATAACTTCCCCTATATTGCTGTGCATTAGTGCACCTCTCATACCTTCCCCTATATAGCTGTGTTTTGACGCACCTCCCATAGCTTCCCATATCTCGCAATGTTTTCACGCACCTGTCATAGCTTCCCATATATTGCAAGGTTTTCGCACACTTCTCATAGGTTCCCCCAAATCGCTGTGTTTTCGCGCACCTCCCATAGCTTCCCCTATATCGCTGTGTTTTTGCTCATCTCTCATAGCTTTGCCTATATTGCCGAGTTCTCGCACACCTTTTATACCTTCCCCTTTTTAGCTGAGTTTTCGCTCATCTCTCGTAGCTTCCCCTATATCGTTGTGTTTTTGCACACCTCTCATACCTTCCCCTATATCATTGTGTTTTCGTGCTTCTCTCATACCTACCCCATATCACTGTGTTTTCACACACCTCGCATACCATCCACCTATATCACTGCGTTTTCGCGCACCTCTCATCGCTTCCCCTATATTGTCATGTTTTCACACACCTCTCATTCCTTCACGTATATCACCATGTTTTCGCACACTCTCATACCTTCCCCTATATCACTTTGTTCTCGCGCAGCTCTTGTACCTTCCCCTATATCGCTGTGTTTTCTCACACCTCTCATGCTTTCCCCTATATCGCTATGTTTTCGCGCAACTCCAATAGCTTCCAATATATCGCCGTGTTTTTGCACACTCTCATACCTTCCCCTATATCGCCATGTTTTTTCACCCCTCTCCTACCTTCCGCAATATCACTTTGTTTTCACGCACCTACCATAGCTTCCCCTGTATCGCTGTGTTTTTGCGCACCTCTCATAGCTTCCTCTATATTGCTGTGTTTTCACACACCACCCATAGCTTACCCTATATCGCTGTGTTTTTGCTCACCTCTCATAGATTTGCCTATATCGTAGTGTTCTCACGCATCTCTCATATCTTCCCCTTTTTAGCTGAGTTTTCGCTCATGTCTGATACCTTTTCCTATATTGCCGTGTTTTCGTGCACCACTCATTGCTTCCCCTGTATCGACGTGTTTTCACACACCTCTCATTCCTTCACATATAATGCTGTATTTTCGCGCACCTCCCATAGCTTCCCCTATATCACTGTGTTTTTGCACAGCTGTCACACCTTCCCCGATATCGCTGTGTTTTCGCGCACCTCCGATAGCTTCCCATATATCGCCGTGATTTCGCGTACCTCTCATATATTCACCTATAGCGTTGTGTTTACGCGCACCTCTCATAGCTTTCCCAAAATCTCTGTGTTTTCGCGCACCTCTCATACATTCCACTATATCGCTGTGTTTTCACGCACCTCTCGGAGCTACCCATATGTCGCTCTGTTTTCACCGGCCTCTCATACCTTCCCCTATATCGCTGTGTTTTCGTGCACCTTTCATTGCTTCCCCTACATCGTTGTGTTTTCATGCACCTCTTATAACTTCAAGTATATCGATGTGTTTTCGCGCACCTCTCGTAGCTTCCCCAATACTGATGTGTTTTTGCGCTCCTGTCATACCTTCCCCCATATCGCCGTCTTTTCACGCACCTCTCATGTCTTCCTCTATATCGCGGTGCTTTTTCGCACCTCCCATGCCTTCCCCTATATCGCTCTGTTTTATTGCACCTCCCATAGCTTCCCATATATCACTGTGTGTTTCGCGCACCTCTCATAGATTTCCCTATATTTCTGTGTTTTCGCACACCTCTTATAGCTTCCGCTATATAGCTGCGTTTTCGCACACGTCTCAGAGCTTCCCCTATATTGCTGTGTTTTGGCGCACTTCCCTTAACTTCCCCTATATCGCTGTGTTTTCGCCTCCCTTTTATACATTCCCCTAAATTGCTGTGTTTTCGCGCACCTCCTATAGCTTCCCCTATATCGCCGTCTTTTCGCGCACCTCTCATAACTTCCCCTGAATCGCCGTTTTTTTGCATACCTCTCATACATTCTGCTGCATCGCTGTGTTTTCATGAACGTCCTGTTCCTTCTCCTATATTGCTGTGTTTTTGCGCACATCTCATACCTTCTGCTGTATCGCTGTGTTTTCGCACATCTCCTATAGCTTCCCCTATATAGCTGTGTATTCGCGCATGACTCAGAGCTTCCCCTATATCGCTGTGTTTTGGCCTCCCTCTTATACTTGCCCGTAAATCGCTGTGTTTTCGCACACCTCCCATTGCTTCCCCTATATCGCCGTCTTGTCGCGCACCTCTCATACATTCCCTTATAGCGCTGTATTTTCGCGCACCTCCCATACATTCTCCTTATCGCTGTTTTTTCGCGTACCTCCCATACCTTCCCCAATATGGCTGTGTTTTCACACACCTTTCATACCTTCCCCTGTATCGCTGTGTTTTCGCACACTTCCCATAGTTTCCCCTATATCGCTGTGTTTTCGGGCACCTCTCATAGCTTCCCCTATATCAATGTGTTTTCACACACCTCTTATTCCTTCACGTATATAGCCGTGTTTTCACGCACCTCTCATACATTCTCCTGCATCGCTGTGTTTTCACACACGTCCTGTACCTTCCCATATATTGCTGTGTTTTCACGCACCTTCCATAGCTTCCCCTATATAGCTGTGTTTTCTCGCACGTCTCGGAGCTTCCCCTATATTGCCGTGTATTCGCGCACCTCCCATAGCTTCCCTTATATCGCCATCTTTTCGCGCACCTCCCATACATTCCCCTTATCACTGTGTTTTCGAGCGCCTCCCAAACCTTCCCCAATATGGCTGTATTTTCACGCACCTCTCAAACCTTCCGCTGTGCTGCTGTGTTTTTCCACACCTCCCACAGCTTCCCCTATATCCCTGTGTCTTCGCGCACCTCTCATACATTCTCCTGCATCGCTGTGTTTTCACACACGTCCTGTACCTTCCCATATATTGCTGTGTTTTCGCGCACCTTCCATAGCTTCCCCTATATAGCTGTGTTTTCTTGTACGTCTCAGAGCTTCCCCTATATTGCCGTGTATTCGCGCACCTCCCATAGCTTCCCCTATATCGATGTGTTTTCGCGCACCTCTCATATCTTCTGCTATATCACCATGTTCTAACGCACTTCCCATAGCTTCCCCTATATCGCTGTGTTTTCTGGCAGCTCTCTTACCTTCCCCTATATCGCTATGTTTTCGCGCAACTCCAATTGCTTCCAATATATCGCTGTGTTCTCGTGCAGCTCTCATATGTTCCTCTGTATCGCTGTGTTTTCGCACATCTCCCATAGCTTCCCCTATATCGCTGTGTTTTCTCACAGCTCTCATAGCTTCCACTATATCGCTGTGTTTTCCCGCACCTCTGATACCGTGCCCAATATGGCTGTGTTTTCGTGCATCTCTCATACCTATCCCTATATCACTGTTTTTTCACGCACCTCGCATACCATCCACCTATATAGTTGCATTTTCGCACACCTCTCATCGCTTCCCCTATATTGACGTGTTTTCACACACCTCTCATTCCTTCACGTATATTGCCGTGTTTTCGCGCACCTCCCATAGCTTCCCCTATATCACTTTGTTCTCACGCAGCTCTCATACCTTCCCCGATATTGCTGTAATTTGGGAAACCTCCCATAGCTTCCCCTATATC
Organism: Mobula birostris; assembly: GCF_030028105.1. NCBI lineage: Eukaryota > Metazoa > Chordata > Chondrichthyes > Myliobatiformes > Myliobatidae > Mobula > Mobula birostris. The sequence continues at coordinate 1,164,089 of NW_027274040.1, forward strand.
GCCGTGTTTTCACGCACTTCACATATATTCCCCTACAGTGCTGTGTCTTCGCGCACCTCTCATACACTCTCCTGCATCGCTGTGTTTTCACACACGTCCTGTACCTTCCCATATATTGCTGTGTTTTCGCGCACCTTCCATAGCTTCCCCTATATAGCTGTGTTTTCTCGCACGTCTCAGAGCTTCCCCTATATTGCCGTGTATTCGCGCACCTCCCATAGCTTCTCCTCTATCGCCATCTTTTCGCACACCTCCCATACATTCCCCTTATCACTGTGCTTTCGTGCGCCTCCCATAGCTTCCCCTATATCACTGTGTTTTCGCGAACCTCTCAAACCTTCCTCTGTGTTGCTGTGTTCTTGCACACCTCCCATAGCGTCCCCTATATCGCTGTGTCTTCGTGCACCTCTCATACATTCCCCTATATCACTGTGTTTTCAGGCACCTCGCATACCGTCCCCTATATCGCTGTGTTTTCGTGCACCTCCCATAGCTTCCCCTATATCACTGTGTTTTCGCGAACCTCTCAAACCTTCCTCTGTGTTGCTGTGTTCTTGCACACCTCCCATAGCGTCCCCTATATCGCTGTGTTTTTGGGCACCTCTCATAGCTACCCCTATATTGCTGTGTTTTCGCACACCACCCAAAGCTTCCTCTATATCGTTGTGTTTTTGAGCACCTCTCATACCTTCCCCTATATCACTGTGCCTTCGCGCACCTCGCATACCGTCTCCTATATCGCTGCGTTTTCCCGCACCTCTCATCGGTTCCCCTATATCAATGTGTTTTTACACACCTCTCATTCCTTTATGTATATCGCTGTGTTTTCGCGCACCTCCCATAGCTTCCCCTATATCACTGTGCTTTCCTGCAGCTCTCATACCATCCCCTATATCACTGTGTTTTTGCGCACCTCCCATAGATTCCCCTATATCGCTGTATTTTCGGACATCTCCCATACCTTCCCCTATAGCGCCTTGTTTTTGCGCATCTCTCGTATATTCCACTTTAGCGCTGTTTTCATGCACCTCTCATAGCTTTCCCAAAATCTCTGTGTTTTCGCGCACCTCTCATACATTCCACTATATCACTGTGTTTTTGCGCACCTCTTGTAGCTTCCCCATATCGATGTGTTTTCGCGCACCTCTCATACCTTCCTCTACATCGCCGTGTTTTCACGCACCTCCCATAGCTTCCCATATATCGCTGTGTTTTCACCGGCCTCTCATACCTTCCCGTTTGCCACTGTGTTTTCGTGCTCCTTCTGTAGCGTTCCCTATATCGCCGTGTTTTTGCGCACCTCTCATATATTCACCTATAGCACTGTCTTTACGCGCACCTTTCATAGCTTTCCCAAAATCTCTGTGTTCTCGCGCACCTCTCATACATTCCACTATATCACTGTGTTTTCACGCACCTCTCGTAGGTTCCCGTATGTCGCTGTGTTTTCACCGGCCTCTCATACCTTCCCTTACATCGCTGTGTTTTGGCTTACCTTTCATTGCTTCCCCAACATCGTTCTGTTTTCGTGCAGCAATCATACCTTCAAGTATATCGATGTGTTTTCGCGCACCTCTCGTAGCTTCCCCAATATCGATGTGTTTTCGCGCTCCTGTCATACCTTCCCCCCTATCGCTGTATTTTCACGCACCTCTCATATCTTCCCCTATATCACCATGTTCTAACGCACCTCCCATAGCTTCCCCTATATCGCTGTGTTTTCTGGCACCTCTCTTACCTTCCCCTATATCGCTATGTTTTCGCGCAACTCCAATTGCTTCCAATATATCGCTGTGTTCTCGTGCAGCTCTCATATGTTCCTCTGTATCGCTGTGTTTTCGCACATCTCCCATAGCTTCCCCTATATCGCTGTGTTTTCTCACAGCTCTCATAGCTTCCACTATATCGCTGTGTTTTCCCGCACCTCTGATACCGTGCCCAATATGGCTGTGTTTTCGTGCATCTCTCATACCTATCCCTATATCACTGTTTTTTCACGCACCTCGCATACCATCCACCTATATAGTTGCATTTTCGCACACCTCTCATCGCTTCCCCTATATTGACGTGTTTTCACACACCTCTCATTCCTTCACGTATATTGCCGTGTTTTCGCGCACCTCCCATAGCTTCCCCTATATCACTTTGTTCTCACGCAGCTCTCATACCTTCCCCGATATTGCTGTAATTGGGAACCTCCCATAGCTTCCCCTATATCGCCGTGTTTTCACGCACTTCACATATATTCCCCTACAGTGCTGTGTTTTCGCGCACCTCTCATAGCTTTCCCAAAATCTCTGTTTTCGCGCACCTCTCGTAGCTTCCTCATATTGATGTGTTTTAGTGCACCTCTCATACTTTCCCCTACATCGCCGTGTTTTCACGCACCTCCCATAGCTTCCCATACATCGCTGTGTTTTCGCAGACCTCTCATAACTTCCCCTATATTGCTGTGCATTAGCGCACCTCTCATACCTTCCCCTATATAGCTGTGTTTTGACGCACCTCCCATAGCTTCCCATATCTCGCAGTGTTTTCGCGCACCTGTCATAGCTTCCCATATATTACAAAGTTTTCGCACACTTCTCATAGGTTCCCCCAAATCGCTGTGTTTTCGCGCACCTCCCATAGCTTCCCCTATATCGCTGTGTTTTTGCTCATCTCTCATAGCTTTGCCTATATTGCCGAGTTCTCGCGCACCTTTTATACCTTCCCCTTTTTAGCTGAGTTTTCGCTCATCTCTTGTAGCTTCCCCTATATCGTTGTGTTTTCATTCACCTCTGATACCTTCCCCTATATCGTTGTGTTTTTGCACACCTCTCATACCTTCCCCTATATCATTGTGTTTTCGTGCATCTCTCATACCTACCCCATATCACTGTGTTTTCACACACCTCGCATACCATCCACCTATATCACTGCGTTTTCGCGCACCTCTCATCGCTTCCCCTATATTGACGTGTTTTCACACACCTCTCATTCCTTCACGTATATCGCCATGTTTTCGCACACTCTCATACCTTCCCCTATATCACTTTGTTCTCGCGCAGCTCTTGTACCTTCCCCTATATCGCTGTGTTTTCTCACACCTCTCATGCTTTCCCCTATATCGCTATGTTTTCGCGCAACTCCAATAGCTTCCAATATATCGCCGTGTTTTTGCACACTCTCATACCTTCCCCTATATCGCCATGTTTTTCACCCCTCTCCTACCTTCCGCAACATCACTTTGTTTTCACGCACCTACCATAGCTTCCCCTGTATCGCTGTGTTTTTGCGCACCTCTCATAGCTTCTTCTATATTGCTGTGTTTTCACACACCACCCATAGCTTACCCTATATCGCTGTGTTTTTGCTCACCTCTCATAGATTTGCCTATATCGTAGTGTTCTCACGCATCTCTCATATCTTCCCCTTTTTAGCTGAGTTTTCGCTCATCTCTGATACCTTCTCCTATATTGCCGTGTTTTCGTGCACCACTCATTGCTTCCCCTGTATCGACGTGTTTTCACACACCTCTCATTCCTTCACATATAATGCTGTATTTTCGCGCACCTCCCATAGCTTCCCCTATATCACTGTGTTTTTGCACAGCTGTCACACCTTCCCCGATATCGCTGTGTTTTCGCGCACCTCCGATAGCTTCCCATATATCGCCGTGATTTTGCGTACCTCTCATATATTCACCTATAGCGCTGTGTTTACGCGCACCTCTCATAGCTTTCCCAAAATCTCTGTGTTTTCGCGCACCTCTCATACATTCCACTATATCGCTGTTTTTCGCGCACCTTTCATTGCTTCCCCTACATCGTTGTGTTTTCATGCACCTCTTATACCTTCAAGTATATCGATGTGTTTTCACGCACCTCTCGTAACTTCCCCAATATTGATGTTCTTTTGCTTTCCTGTCATACCTTCCCCCATATCGCCGTCTTTTTGCGCACCTCTATGTCTTCCTCTATATCGCGGTGCTTTTTCGCACCTCCATGACTTCCTCTATATCGCTCTGTTTTTGTGCACCTCCCATAGCTTCCCATATATCACTGTGTGTTTCGCGCACCTCTCATAGATTTCCCTATATTTCTGTGTTTTCGCGCACCTCTTATAGCTTCCGCTATAGACTGCGTTTTCGCACACGTCTCAGAGCTTCCCCTATATTGCTGTGTTTTGGCGCACTTCCCTTAACTTCCCCTATATCGCTGTGTTTTCGCCTCCCTTTTATACATTCCCCTAAATTGCTGTGTTTTCGCGCACCTCCTATAGCTTCCCCTATATCGCCGTCTTTTCGCGCACCTCTCATAACTTCCCCTGAATCGCCGTTTTTTTGCATACCTCTCATACATTCTGCTGCATCGCTGTGTGTTCATGAACGTCCTGTTCCTTCTCCTATATTGCTGTGTTTTTGCGCACATCTCATACCTTCTGCTGTATCGCTGTGTTTCGCACATCTCCTATAGCTTCCCCTATATAGCTGTGTATTCGCGCACGACTCAGAGCTTCCCCTATATCGCTGTGTTTTGGCCTCCCTCTTATACTTGCCCGTAAATCGCTGTGTTTTCGCACACCTCCCATTGCTTCCCCTATATCGCCGTCTTGTCGCGCACCTCTCATACTTCCCTTATAGCGCTGTATTTTCGCGCACCTCCCACACATTCTCCTTATCGCTGTTTTTTCGCGTACCTCCCATACCTTCCCCAATATGGCTGTGTTTTCACACACCTTTCATACCTTCCCCTGTATCGCTGTGTTTTCGCACACTTCCCATAGTTTCCCCTATATCGCTGTGTTTTCGGGCACCTCTCATAGCTTCCCCTATATCAATGTGTTTCCACACACCTCTTATTCCTTCACGTATATCACCGTGTTTTCGCGCACCTCTCATACATTCTCCTGCATCGCTGTGTTTTCACACACGTCCTGTACCTTCCCATATATTGCTGTGTTTTTGCGCACCTTCCATAGCTTCCCCTATATAGCTGTGTTTTCTCGCACGCTCAGAGCTTCCCCTATATTGCCGTGTATTTGCGCACCTCCCATAGCTTCCCCTATATCGCCATTTTTCGCACACCTCCCATACATTCCCTTATCACTGTGTTTTCGCGCGCCTCCCAAACCTTCCCCAATATGGTTGTGTTTTCGCACACCTCTCTACACTTCCCCTATGTTGCTGTGTTTTTGCACACCTCCCATACCTTCCCCTATATCGTTGTGTTTTCACGCACCTCTCAAACCTTCCGCTGTGTTGCTGTGTTTTTTCCACATCTCCCACATCTTCCCCTTTATCGCTGTTTCTTCATGCACCTCTCATACATTCCCCTATATCACTGTGTTTTCAGGCACCTCGCATACCGTCCCCTATATCGCTGTGTTTTCGTGCACCTCCCATAGCTTCCCCTATATCACTGTGTTTTCGCGAACCTCTCAAACCTTCCTCTGTGTTGCTGTGTTCTTGCACACCTCCCATAGCGTCCCCTATATCGCTGTGTTTTTGGGCACCTCTCATAGCTTCCCCTATATTGCTGTGTTTTCGCACACCACCCAAAGCTTCCTCTATATCGTTGTGTTTTTGAGCACCCCTCATACCTTCCCCTATATCACTGTACTTTCGCGCACCTTGCATACCGTCTCCTATATCGCTGTGTTTTCCCGCACCTCTCATTGGTTCCCCTATATCAATGTGTTTTTTACACACCTCTCATTCTTTTATGTACATCGCTGTGTTTTCGTGCACCTCCCATAGCTTCCCTATATCACTGTGCTTTCCCGCAGCTCTCATACCATCCCCTATATCACTGTGTTTTTGCGCACCTCCCATACATTCCCCTATATCGCTGTATTTTCGGACACCTCCCATACCTTCCCCTATAGCGCTTTGTTTTTGCGCATCTCTCGTATATCCCCTTTAGCGCTGGTTTCATGCACCTCTCATAGCTTCCCAAAATCTCTTTGTTTTCGCGCACCTCTCATACATTCCACTATATCGCTGTGTTTTTGCGCACCTCTTGTAGCTTCCCCATATCGATGTGTTTTCGCGCACCTCTCATACCTTCCTCTACATCGCCGTGTTTTCACGCACCTCCCATCACTTCCCATATATCGCTGTGTTTTTGCAGACCTCTCATAACTTGCCCTATATTGCTGTGCTTCAGCGCACCTCTCATACTTTCCCCTATATAGCTGTGTTTTGACGCACCTCCCATAGCTTCCCATATATCGCAGTGTTTTCGCGCACCTGTCATAGCTTCCTATATATTGCGAGGTTTTCGTACACTTCTCATAGGTTCCCCCAAATCGCTGTGTTTTTGCGCACCTCTCAGAGCTTCTCCTATATCGCCTTGTTTTCAGGCACCTCCCATAGTTTCCCCTATATCGCTGTGTTTTCGCGCGCACCTCATACCTTCCCCTATATCGCTGTGTTTTGGCTACCTTTCATTGCTTCCCCAACATCGTTGTGTTTTTCGTGCAGCAATCATACCTTCAAGTATATCGAGTGTTTTCACGCACCTCTCGTACGTTCCCCAATATCGATATGTTTTCGCGCTCCTGTCATACCTTCCTCCATATCGCTGTATTTTCATGCACCTCTCATATTTTCCCCTATATCACCATGTTCTAATGCACCTCCCATAGCTTCCCCTATATCGCTGTGTTTTCTGGCACCTCTCTTACCTTCCCCTATATTGCTATGTTTTCACACAACTCCAATTGCTTCCAATATATCGCTGTGTTCTCGTGCAGCTCTCATATGTTCCTCTGTATCGCTGTGTTTTCGCACATCTCCATAGCTTCCTCTATATCACTGTGTTTTCTCACAGCTCTCATAGCTTCCACTATATCACTGTGTTTTCCCGCACCTCTGATACCGTGCCCAATATGGCTGTGTTTTCATGCCTCTCTCATACCTATCCCTACATCACTGTGTTTTCACGCACCTCGCATACCATCCACCTATATCGTTGCATTTTCGCACACCTCTCATCGCTTCCCCTATATTGACGTGTTTTCACACACCTCTCATTCCTTCACGTATATGCCGTGTTTTCACGCACCTCCCATAGCTTCCCCATATCACTTTGTTCTCACGCAGCTCTCATACCTTCCCCGATATCGCTGTAATTGGGAAACCTCCATAGCTTCCCCTATATTGCCGTGTTTTCACGCACTTCTCATATATTCCCTCATAGCGCTGTGTTTTGCGCACCTCTCATAGCTTTCCCAAAGTCTCTGTTTTAGCTCATCTCTCGTAGCTTCCCATATTGATGTGTTTTAGTGCACCTCTCATACGTTCCCCTACATCGCCGTGTTTTCACGCACCTCCCATAGCTTCCCATACATCGCTGTGTTTTCGCAGACCTCTCATAACTTCCCCTATATTGCTGTGCATTAGCGCACCTCTCATACCTCCTCCTATATAGCTGTGTTTTGATGCACCTCCCATAGATTCCCATATATCGCAGTGTTTTCGCGCACCTGTCATAGCTTCCCATATATTGCAAGGTTTTCGCACACTTCTCATAGGTTCCCCCAAATCGCTGTGTTTTCGCGCACCTCCCATAGCTTCCCCTATATCGCTGTGTTTTTGCTCATCTCTCATAGCTTTGCCTATATTGCCGAGTTCTCGCGCACCTTTTATACCTTCCCCTTTGAGCTGAGTTTTCACTCATCTCTCATACCTACCCCTATATCACTGTGTTTTCACGCACCTCGCATACCATCCACCTATATCACTGCGTTTTCGCGCACCTCTCATCGCTTCCCCTATATTGACGTGTTTTCACACACCTCTCATTCCTTCACGTATATCGCCATGTTTTTGCACACTCTCATACCTTCCCCTATATCACTTTGTTCTCGCGCAACTCTCATACCTTCCCCCATATCGCTGTGTTTTCTCACACCTCTCATGCCTTCCCCTATATTGCTGTGTTTATGTGCAACTCCAATAGCTTCCAATATATCGACGTGTTTTTGCACGCTCTCATACCTTCCCCTATATCGCCGTGTTTTCCCGCAACTCCCATTGCTTTCCAATATCATTGAGTTTTCGCGCACCTCTGATACCACTATATTGCCATGTTTACGCGCAGCTCTCATACCACCCCCTATAGAGCTGCGTTCTGTGTCACCTCTCATACCTTCCCTTATATCGCTATGTTTTCGCGCAACTCCCATAGCTTCCCATATATCGCTGTGTTTTCGCACACCTCCCATAGCTTACCCTATATCATTGTGTTTTCCCGCACCTCCCATTGCTTTCCAATATCATTGTGTTTTCGCGCACCTCTGATACCTTCCCCAATATCGCTGTTTTCGCTTACCTCTTATAGCTTCCCCTATATCGCGATGTTTTCGCGCACCACTCATATCTTCCACTATATCGCTGTGATTTTGCACGCGTCCCATAACTTCCTGTATATTGCTGTGTTTCCGCGCACCTCCCATAGGTTCCCCTATATCGCCATGTTTTCGCGCACCTCTCATACATTCCCCTATAGCGCTGTTTTCGCGCACCTCTCATAGATTTCCCAAAATCTCTGTGTTTTCGCGCACCTCTCCTGCATTCCACTATATCGCTGTGTTTTCGCGCACTTCTCTTAGCTTCCCCATATCGATGTGCTTTCGTGCACCTCTCATACCTTCCTCTATTTCTCTGTGTTTTCACGCACCTCGCATTGCTTCCCCTACATCGCCGTGTTTCTGCGCACCTCTCATATCTTCCCCTACATTGCGGTGTTATCGCACACCTCTCATATATTCCCCTATCTCGCTCTATTTTCACGCACTTCTCATACCTTTCCCTATACCGCTGTGTTTTTCCTCACCTCTCATAGCTATCACTATATTGCCATGTTTTCGCGCAGCTCACATACCTTCTCCTATAGAGCTGCGTTCTGTCTCATAGCTTCCCCTTACTGCTGTGTTTTCGCAGACCTCCCATACATTCCCGAATATGGTTGTGTTTTCATGCACCTCTCATAACTTCCTCTATATCGCTGTGTTTTCACGCACCTCCCATAGCTTCCCCTCTATAGTTGTGTTTTCGCTCAGCTCTTATAGCTTCCCCTATATCGCTGTGTTTTCGCGCACCTCCCAGAGCTTCCCCTATATCGCTGTTTTCGTGCACCTCCCATTGTTTCCCCAATAACGCTGTTTTTTCGTGTACCTCTCATACCTTCCCCTGTATCGCCGTGGGTTCGCACACCACTCATACCTTCCCCATATCATTGTGTTTTCGCGCCCCTCTCACAACTTCTCCTATATCGCCGTGTATTCGCGCACCTCCCATAGCTTCCCCTATATCGCTGTCTTTTCACGCTGTCTTTTCACGATACATCGCCATGTTTTCGACCACCTCTCATACCTTCCTCTATATCGCTGTGTTTTCACGCACCTCTAATACCTTCCCCAATATTGCTGTGTTTTCGCGCACCTCTCATAGCTTCCCCTAAATTGCTGTTTTCGCAAACCTCTCGTACCTTCCCCAATAGCGCTGTGTTGTTGCGCATCTCCTATACCTTCCCCGATATCGCAGTTTTTTCGCACAGCTCCCATAGCTTCCCCTATATCACTGTGTTTTTGCGCACCTCACATACTTTCCCCGAAATTGTATTGTTTTCGCGCACCTCGCATACATTCCCCTATAGCGCTGTGTTTTCGCGAACCTCCCATATCTTCCCGTTATCGCTGTGTTTTTGTGCACCTCTCATACCTTTCAAAATATGGCTCTGTTTTCACACACATCTCATACGTTCCCCTGTAGCGCTGTGTTTTCGGACACCTCCCATAGCTTCCTGTATATCTCTGTGTTTTCGCTCAGCTGTTATAACTTCCCCTATATCTCTGTGTTTTCACTCAGTTCTTGTAGATTCCCCTATATCACTGTGTTTTCATGCACCTCTCTTTCCTTCCCCTATATCACTGTGTTTTCATGCACCTCTCTTTCCTTCCCCTATATCGCTGTGTTTTCGTGCACGTCCCATAGATTCCCCAATAACGCTGTTTTTTCGCGCATCTCTCATACCTTCCCCTGTATAGCCGTGCTTTCGCACACCTCTCATACCTTCCCCTATATTGCCGTGTTTTCGAGCACCTCGCATATCTTCCCCTCTATCACTGTGTTTTCGCGCACCTCTCATAATATCCCCAATATGGGTGTGTTTTCGCCCACCTCTCATAAGTTGCTTTTTATCGCTGTGTTTTCGCACACCTCCTACAGCTTCCCCTATATTGCTGTTTCCGAGCACCTCTCATACATTCCCCTACATCGGCATGTTTTTGCGCACCTCTCATACCATCCCCTATATCACTATGTTTTCTCGCACCTCCCATAGCTTCCCCTATATCGCTGTGTTTTCGCGCACTTCTCATACATTCCCCTTTTACGCAGTGTTTTCGTGCACCTCTCATAGCTTCCCCTATATCGCTGTGTTTTCGTACACCTCTCATACATTACCATATAAGGCTCTGTTTTCGCGCACCTCTCACAGAGAATCCCATATATTGCTGTGTTTTGATGCACCTCTCATACCTACCCCTGTGTCGCTGTGTTTTTACACACCTCCAATAGCTTCCCCTATATCGCTCTGTTTTCTCGCATTTCCCATAGCTTCCCCTATATTGCTGTGTTTTTGTGCTCCTCTGTTAGTTTCTCCTATATCGCTGTGTTTTCGCGCACCTCCCATAGCTTCCACTATATGGCTGTGTTTTGATGCACCTATCATACCTTGCTCTATATCGCCGTGTTCTCGTGCACCTCTCATACCTTCCACTTTTCACCTGTGTTTTCGCTCATCTCTCTTACATTCCCCTGTATCACCGTGTTTTCGCGCACCTCTCATGCCTTCATGTATATTGCCGTGCGTTCGCACACCTCCCATAGCTTCCCCATATCACTGTGTTTTCGTGCAGCTCTCATAGCTTCGCCTATATCGCTGTGTTTTCATGCACCTCCCATAGATTCCCCAATAATGCTGTGTTTCGCGCATCTCTCATACCTTCCCCTGTATCGCCGTGTTTTTGCACACCTCTCATCACTTCCCAGATATCGCTCTGCTTTTGCGCACCTCGCATAGCATTCCCTATATCGCTGTGTTTTAACGCACCTTCCATAACATCCCCAATATGGATGTGTTTTCGCCCACCTCTCATACATTGCCCTTTATCGCTGTGTTATCGCACACCTCACACAGATTCCCCAATATCGCTGTGTTTTGATGCACTTCTCACACCTTCTCCTATATCGCCGC